>NC_085035.1:564494-759679 GCF_963692335.1 Osmerus eperlanus
CTGCAGGTGATGTCATGGTGCCTTCAGCACTAACGGCAGAAGAAGAATGTCCTTGTCTGGGTGAGCTCACCGTGAAGACATGACACAATGACAGGTCTGGGTGGGGGAAAAAAAGAGTGTGTGTGTGTTTGTGTATGTATGTGTCTTAGTGTGAGTGTGTGTGTGTGTGTGTGTGTGTGTGTGTGTCTATGCATACCTGCCTCCCGGCGCAGGCAGAAGCCTAACCCTGAGGCATGTTCCTCTCTCCTCACAGCAGCAGTTAGATCTGCACGCTGTGACAGGTCCTCACTCCCGTCACACACACACACACACTCGTCACATGTCACACACACTCCTGCTCTGTCCCACACCACACACACACTCTCCCCCCCCCCCCTTCAGTAGCAGGACTATTAGAACTACAGACATCTACTCCCTCTCACCAGCCTCCCTACCTCAGAGGACCATGCCACCGCCACGCTTCTGGTCACGTGACCTGGACCCACACTTCTGATTGGTCCCCTAACCCCACCAGGCCAGAGCTGGACTGGGATGTCACTGCTCTCGTGCTGTCATGTGCACACACACACACACACACGCACGCACACACACGCACGCACGCACGCACGCTTGCAGGCACAACCCCACATACGCCAACAGGCCCACACAAACCCACTGTTTTGAAAGAGGTCAATTACTCAATTACACACCCTTGGCTGGAGCTGAGTAATTTAGCAGGCCTATCAGGGCTCTGATGTCATGACTGGCTGCTCACTGTTAGCCTCACCATGAGTACAGGCTCTGGTGAGCCTGGGGGGGGGGGGGGGCTCTGGTGAGCCTGGGGGGGGGGGGGGCTCTGGTGAGCCTGGGGGGGGGGGGGCTCTGGTGAGCCTGGGGGGGGGGGGGGCTCTGGTGAGCCTGGGGGGGGGGGGGGGGGGGGCTCTGGTGAGCCTGGGGGGGGGGGGGCTCTGGTGAGCCTGGGGGGGGGGGGGCTCTGGTGAGCCTGGGGGGGGGGGGGGGCTCTGGTGAGCCTGGGGGGGGGGGGGGCTCTGGTGAGCCTGGGGGGGGGGGGGCTCTGGTGAGCCTGGGGGGGGGGGGGCTCTGGTGAGCCTGGGGGGGGGGGGGGGGGGCTCTGGTGAGCCTGGGGGGGGGGGGGCTCTGGTGAGCCTGGGGGGGGGGGGGCTCTGGTGAGCCTGGGGGGGGGGGGCTCTGGTGAGCCTGGGGGGGGGGGGGCTCTGGTGAGCCTGGGGGGGGGGGGCTCTGGTGAGCCTGGGGGGGGGGGGGGCTCTGGTGAGCCTGGGGGGGGGGGCTCTGGTGAGCCGGGGGGGGGGGGCTCTGGTGAGCCTGGGGGGGGGGGGGCTCTGGTGAGCCTGGGGGGGGGGGGCTCTGGTGAGCCTGGGGGGGGGGGGGCTCTGGTGAGCCTGGGGGGGGGGGGCTCTGGTGAGCCTGGGGGGGGGGGGCTCTGGTGAGCCTGGGGGGGGGGGGGGGGGGGCTCTGGTGAGCCTGGGGGGGGGGGGCTCTGGTGAGCCTGGGGGGGGGGGGCTCTGGTGAGCCTGGGGGGGGGGGCTCTGGTGAGCCGGGGGGGGGGGGCTCTGGTGAGCCGGGGGGGGGGGGCTCTGGTGAGCCTGGGGGGGGGGGCTCTGGTGAGCCTGGGGGGGGGGGGGGCTCTGGTGAGCCTGGGGGGGGGGGGGCTCTGGTGAGCCTGGGGGGGGGGGGGGGGGCTCTGGTGAGCCTGGGGGGGGGGGGGGCTCTGGTGAGCCTGGGGGGGGGGGGGGGCACGGGACTCTGGCCCCTCTACTTTCATGTAGCATCTGTCTCCAACTGCCCACCAGACTGCTGCTGGCAGGGAGGGCGCTAGGGAAACACACACGTGTTTCAATGTGTGTTTGTCTGCGTGTGTGTGTGTGTGTATATACATGTGTGACTGTGCGTGTGCTCGTGCTCAGGCAGCAGCGCGTGTTGACCCGCCTGTAACCCATCTCATCTGATTACCAGAGATGTGAGCTCCACCGTCGTAACAGAACACTCTTGTTTTAACTACCGCCTGATAACGAGCTGAAAAAACACGGAATCAAGTCAACCCCCTTCTCACATCCACTCGTCCGCGGGGTTAGTAGGTTAGTCGTGAATATCGATGACTGTCACATACATTTGGTCATATTAGAGACCCGCGTTCCAAATATGAAATAAAATTCCCTCACATGAATACAGGCCCTGTTCTGATAGATCTGATTAGACGGCGGACGCGCTCACGAGTGAAGATCAACTTACATGGTTTTTGGAGCTGTGGAGCCTCGAGCGCGAGGGACTCTATGGAGCGGACTCTGCACTGCTGCGCCTGCGCCTGTTTACCAACACGAACCGACTCCGTTCGGTATATCCCGCTTTCAGGCACGATGGGAATCCGTTCTAAACTTCTGCCGGTTCTCTCAAAACCCACATTGTTGTACCGCGTGGGACCACCACCTGTGGGGTATCCGGTACCGCCGTCCTCGTGTCTGGACCGGCTCTGAAGAGACGTTGCGCGGTGCTGTATATTGATCCCGTTGCTTGGACCAAGTGGACGAACTTTGTTTTCGTTCCGTGTCGCTACGCTGCACGCTGAGAGAGGCGCTGGTTTCTGCGGCGGTAACAGATGCTGTTTAGGATGTGGATGCGCCTGTTGCGGGAGCACAGTAGCCTGGGCCTTCACGTGGCGGTTGTCCGGGTTGAGCATCGAGTACCTGAGCCCCGCCACGAAGCGCTCAAACGTCAGGCACCCGTGAGGTGGTGTAACCCGCCTCAGGCACTCCAGAACCCCGCCGGGCAAGTCCCGCGTGTCCGCTCCCTGCCATCGGCTCTCAATCTCCGAGATGTGCACATAGCCTTTTTTCCCATCGTCTAGTATGTCAAACAGTGTCCGCAAACTGTGTAGAAACGCTTTGGGCAAACCGTCCGTGGAGTATTCTGTGTCCTTAGGTTGCATCGTACCGGTGTTCCTTTTGCCGTGTTGGACTTCTCTTCGTGCGCAAATCCAACTGTAAATTGTCGATGGTCCGTTTAATTTGCTGCTTTGGTCCGTCACTGTCAAAGCCATGAAGTTATCAGTCGCTTTCCGTGAAAGGTAACAAGTAGACTCCGGCACCAAAAACCGCGTCAAGATAGACCGTGTCCTTGATAAATCCCATAAACAACTCAGAATTACTGATAGTATAAGTATATGATTTACTTCAGTGTGACAAACCTATCGTATAAAGTATTTTCTTCTGTTGTCAGGTTTCCCTCCCCGAAACTCTTGCTCTCTCCCTAACTCCTCCGTCCAGCAGCACAATAACCTGGAGACTTTCAACAGGAGCGCCCTTCACACGCCTGCGCAGCCATGTTCAGCGACGCTGCCATTGGTCACGGTGGGAAGTGCGGCGCGCTCATTGGTAGGACCTGGCGAGAGGCTGAAGTTTGAGTTTTGCGCTTTTGTTATTCATGAAGCAGCGGACGTTATTCACCCCAGGATCCTTCCCCGCCTTCAGGAAAAATTATAAGAATGTTTGGGATAGCTGCCGTTCACTTGTAGCTCAAACACTCTTCACACGTTATTCATTTAGCAGACGCTTTTACCCCAAAACGACGTTCATGAAATACAAATTTAGACATTTTGTCATTCTGTCTTCATCTCTATAAGAGAAAGATATATATATATATATATATATATATATATATATATATATATATATATATATATATATAGTTTTAAAAAGCATGGGAGCAGCTGCACATCTTATCTGATGTTATATCGGTAGTAGAATATTTCTCCTAAAATCCTATCACTGAGTATGTTCTGAGTGGATTTCCTCCCCCGGTTACACCGTCACGAAGAATCTGGCTAAGTTAACGTCGCTTCAGGGATTTCTCAGTCAAACCGCCGTAGCGCCCTGTCATGAAGCGCCACATGAAATGACTAAATGTAAATGTAAGCGCCACATGAAATGCTACAAACGCGTTTATGAACCCTGTGCCCTTGTATCAACCTTGCATAACAAGTGCCGTCCTGTAGCCCCGCCCCTTTGTGAAAACAATTAACACACAGCACCAGTCATTAGTGAAAACCGCGTTCAAACACAGCCCGAGGACTAGCTGCTATTGATCGCCACTGTAAAGAAGCCAGCTGCATTAAACACACAGGCCTTTCTGGTCTTTCAGAGTGAGAAAAAGAGAGTGAGAGATAGAGGGGAAGTGAGATAGAGGGAGAGTGAGAGAGTGAGAGATAGAGGGAAGTGAGAGCGTGGTTCAGTGTGGGCAGGTCTCACTAATCGTTGGCTTGAGGACAATTTGAGTCCTCAATCCCTGATCCGCCTCCCTCCCTCTTTCCTCTCCGCTGTCTATCCCTGTCACGCAAACACACGTACACACACACCCACACACACACGTACACACCCACACACCCCCACACACACACGTACACACACAGCAGCACAGATCCATAGTGAGGCAGAGTCAGGCCGTGCGTGTGCTCAGTGACTGATCCTCTGGCTTGTTTATCCAAGTTATTACAACCATACGCTGCTCACTGCTCCCACAACCCAGCCCCCGGCAACACACACACACACAGATACACACATACACACACACACAGATACACACACAGATACACACACACAGATACACACACACACAGATACACACACACACACACAGATACACACACACACAGATACACACACAGATACACACACACAGGTACACACACACACACAGGTACACACACACGCACACACTCCACAATCTCTTCCCTCTGTCTCCTACTTTGTCTCTCCCTTCAGCGATATCACTGCATGTGACGAACGATTGGATAGCTGGGTCATGCAGTCTTCTGAGGAGAGAAGTGACTCAAGCACTCACATCTTCAACCCTGTCACAGTAATCTGAACGGGTCTTCAGTGGGTGGAAGAGAGAGAGACAGAGAGAGAGAGAGAGAGACAGAGAGAGAGAGACAGAGAGAGAGAGACAGAGAGAGAGAGAGACAGAGAGAGAGAGACAGAGATAGAGAGAGAGAGAAAAGAGGGGGGAGGATTTAGAGCTAGAAAAAATCTTCAGTTTGGTTTGACAGTTTGGTGCCCAAGTGTAAGCCCAGTGGTTAGGGCTTTGACTCTAGATGAAAAGGTTGCAGGTTCAAATCCCTGTTTGTTGCTTTGGATCTGCTAACCAAATGGGTCAGGGTCATGTGGTCCCCAGGGTTTGGGCTGGCGGTGACACCCTTCAGAGGATCATCAACTCTGAGGAGGAGGTGAGCAGGTGGTTTGGGCTGGCGGTGACACCCTTCAGAGGATCATCAACTCTGAGGAGGAGGTGAGCAGGTGGTTTGGGCTGGCGGTGACACCCTTCAGAGGATCATCAACTCTGAGGAGGTGAGCAGGTGGTTTGGGCTGGCGGTGACACCCTTCAGAGGATCATCAACTCTGAGGAGGAGGTGAGCAGGTGGTTTGGGCTGGCGGTGACACCCTTCAGAGGATCATCAACTCTGAGGAGGAGGTGAGCAGGTGGTTTGGGCTGGCGGTGACACCCTTCAGAGGATCATCAACTCTGAGGAGGAGGTGAGCAGGTGGTTTGGGCTGGCGGTGACACCCTTCAGAGGATCATCAACTCTGAGGAGGAGGTGAGCAGGTGGTTTGGGCTGGCGGTGACACCCTTCAGAGGATCATCAAC
Organism: Osmerus eperlanus; assembly: GCF_963692335.1. Classification (NCBI taxonomy): domain Eukaryota; kingdom Metazoa; phylum Chordata; class Actinopteri; order Osmeriformes; family Osmeridae; genus Osmerus; species Osmerus eperlanus. Next base: position 570,153 of record NC_085035.1, read on the forward strand.
TCTGAGGAGGAGGTGAGCAGGTGGTTTGGGCTGGCGGTGACACCCTTCAGAGGATCATCAACTCTGAGGAGGAGGTGAGCAGGTGGTTTGGGCTGGCGGTGACACCCTTCAGAGGATCATCAACTCTGAGGAGGAGGTGAGCAGGTGGTTTGGGCTGGCGGTGACACCCTTCAGAGGATCATCAACTCTGAGGAGGAGGTGAGCAGGTGGTTTGGGCTGGCGGTGACACCCTTCAGAGGATCATCAACTCTGAGGAGGAGGAGGTGAGCAGGTGGTTTGGGCTGGCGGTGACACCCTTCAGAGGATCATCAACTCTGAGGAGGAGGAGGTGAGCAGGTGGTTTGGGCTGGCGGTGACACCCTTCAGAGGATCATCAACTCTGAGGAGGAGGTGAGCAGGTGGTTTGGGCTGGCGGTGACACCCTTCAGAGGATCATCAACTCTGAGGAGGAGGTGAGCAGGTGGTTTGGGCTGGCGGTGACACCCTTCAGAGGATCATCAACTCTGAGGAGGAGGTGAGCAGGTGGTTTGGGACAGAGGATTTAGACACGTATATCTCCCTCTGAGCAGTCCAGGATCAACCAGGTAAACAAGCATCGCTGCCAGGAGACCTGGGGCCCAGCTCAGCTACCCTGCCTCAGCTGCCCTCCCTCAGCTGCCCTCCCTCAGCTGCCCTCCCTCAGCTGCCCTCCCTCAGCTGCCCTCCCTACCACCACCCTGACAGAACATGTGCCCTCTGCTAACCCTTGGACGCTGAACTCCATTGTTTAATCTGCCAAAATCCCAAGAGCAACCGGCACCGTCAAGTTTATACCCTTGACGTAAATCCAGTATCATCCCGCAGACATGATTCACTTTACAGATTATCGTTCCGTACACAGGCAAGATGGCTCCAGCCGTCCGATGGGAGAGGGGGCAGATGGGGAGACCAAATGAAGAGAGACAGGAAGTCATCTGTGGGTCGCCATGGAATCACAGAAAGTTCCAGCAGGGGTTCTGAGGGGTAGCAACGTTCTAACATGGACGACAACAGGTCAGCATTTGTAATGTGTTTTGACATTTTCAGGCTTTGTTTGATGGACAGTTTTTAAGTGAAGTGTAAAAGGACATGCAGGGAGGGGGAGGAGCGGTTTAAGATGCTGTTGTTTGGACAAGAAGGACAAGTGGAGGACCAAGTTGACCCTTAACCCTCGTGCTGCCTTCGGGTCACATGACCCAAAGGTTCATAACGAACCATCGTTGTGTTAACCCAATTTCGGAGGCGTGAGGGCATGTCATCGTTTGGTGGGTTCATCAGTTTGACCCTTAACCCTTGTGTTATCTTCGGGTCACATGACCCATCAGTCATTGTGACCCACCGTCGTATTGCGACAGATTTACCGCATACAAAGACAAAGTGAAGCATTTTCTTTTAACCGTTGGGCTGTCTCAGACCCCCCACATTGCAAAGGTTAAAAGAAAATTATTTTAATTTGTTTTTGTATTGGGTAAAATTGGGTAAACACAACGATGGTTCGTTATGAACCTTTGGGTCATGTGACCCGAAGGCAGCACGAGGGTTAAGGGTCAAACTGATGAACCCACCAAACGATGACATGCCCTCACGCCTCCGAATGACACCTAATGGTGTTCACACCTGAGGTGTGAGGCTGCTGTTCCACATGTTGGAGAAGCGAGAGTGTGTGTGTGTGTGTGAGAGAGAGTGTGTGTGAGAGTGTGTGTGTGAGATTGTGTGTGTGAGAGAGTGTGTGTGTGTGTGTTTTCACTGTCGCCTCAGCTGTTGCTCTAGTTCTGGTACACTACGGTATGTAGCACAACAAGAAAGCCGTTGTTTACGGAGTAAATCTCAAGCTTATCGCTCACAGGAAATGAACAATTTGGGCTAATCCATTTCAGCCGATCCCTGCTGAACGTTACAGTAGGGTCAGTACTCTGCGAGTTCAGAGTTCACCACTCGCAACTTCACAAATCACTCGTGTAACTAAGCTTTTTGTTCCAGAGCATGGTGTCTCTGGTGTCTCTGGTGTCCCTGGTCTGGGAGCTTCTCCTGTGTGTTTCATCGCTCCTCTCAGCTCCCTCTCATCAGGGCCGGTCAGGAAATGACCCCTGGGTTCAGGACTGATGTGAAAGTGGAAGGATTATGTGTGGTAATCTGTAAATAAAGTAGGATCAGAGCACCATTAAACACAAACACCACACAGAACACTTCAACAAAAAACTGCCTCTACTTTGCACATTTTTTTCTTCAAATAATTTTATTGAATTAAACAGCACATGTTCTGAACAGAAATATGCTCCTAGACTGAGTTTAGAGACAAAAATGAAATTTCAAACCGTTTGTCATTCAGGATTATTTTTCCTTCCATCATCTTCAGAATCATAAAACTGGACTGAAGCTGTGGTGCGAGTCCTAAACATCTTTCTGACCCTAATTCACCTTCATATAAGGCATCATTTATCTCAAACATCCTGTACTGCAACCTGTTAATAGTTACACAAGAAAGTGAGAACTGTGCTGGCCACTAGTGGTGTGTGTTGGAACTACACGTTATCTGCAGTACGACAGGCCAGCTAATGCATAAGAATTATACCAAAGCTTAGCATCCAAATCCCATGAAATATGCAAACAGATTTGTGGAACTCCAACAAAGCTGTATCTGCAAATAAGAGCGGTGTGTGTGTGTGTGTGACAGGAGAGCATCCTGAAACCACAACAAAGTCAAAGTTAGAATAAATAAAAGTATTTTTTCATGTGTGTGTGTGTGTGTGTAAGAGTGCTGCCGTCATGGTGCGTGGTCATCACTCCATCGTGTCCCCGTACTGAGTCTTCCTGGGCCCCGCGGCCTCACCGGCCTCGTGGGCCCCGCCGGCCTCGTGGGCCCCGCCGGCCTCGTGGGCCCCGCCGGCCTCGTGGGCCCCGCCGGCCTCGTGGGCCCCGCCGGCCTCGTGGGCCCCGCCGGCCTCGTGGGCCCCGCCGGCCTCGTGGGCCCCGCCGGCCTCTGGCCTGGCCGCTGCAGCTGACAGACACACAGACTCACATCCCAGCTCCAACATGAACACCATGCACTGTATGCTGCTGTTTATATGTGATGTACTGTTTGTGAATGGAGCTGTATTGGTTTCATTTGTCTGTGTTGTGTTGTGTGTATTGTACTGTTTTAGCTCACTAGCCTGCGCTAAGCAAACTTTCATCCACTGACACTCTGAGGAAGCAGGCTTACACACGGCTACACCAAACCCTGGGACAGGATGTGACAACAGACAAAATGTGTGTGTGTGTATAAATGTTTGTGTATGAGTGTGTGTGTATGTATGTGTGTGTGTATGAGTGTGTGTGTGCTCACTCTGTGGTGTTGTGTCCGGTAGCTTGCCCTTCTCTGTCAGGATCCAGAGGTCTGTGCATCGCTTTGTCTCCCAGCGCGTCACAAAGTAGCTCCCCACAGAGGAGGCGGCTGGGGGGGTTAGATACACCAGACACTGTTTACACTCCATAGCTTATATCTTCTCTTCTGTGGTTTATCTTACACATTATAACTCAAATCCATATTTACATTTAGTCATTTAGCAGACGCTCTTATCCAGAGCGACTTACAGTAAGTACAGGGACATTCCCCCGAGGCAAGTAGGGTGAAGTGCCTTGCCCAAGGACACAACGTCATTTAGCATGGCCGGGAATCGAACTGGCAACCTTCAGATTACTAGCCCGACTCCCTCACCGCTCAGCCATCTGACTCCCCATATTATTTATATTATATATGTCCTAGAATAGTAGTAGGTTTAGGCCTTATTTGTTTAGATGGCTAGGAAAGAGGAGCAGGACCTGATCATTCCTGTGCACCTTGAAAACTCACATGATGTGTACAGCTTTACAGATCTAATGGCTGCTCATTCAAACATCCTTTACTTTCCTATGCTGTTCCTGTGCATGCAGGTGTGTCTCACCTGTAGAGACGAGCAGGTTCCATTGCAGGGGGTAAGGAAGCTTCTTCTGAAGCAGTCCCTGCACGAGGAACAGCCCCGCGGTGCCTGGGGGGGGGTGGGGGGGTGAAATCACCAGATGTTTATTGTTTAACCATCTGAAACATATTACAATGCTGACTGACCCTACATTTCATTTTGCAGACGCAAGATACAAATAGTGCACATCCGACGTTCACAAGTACATATATTCAAAACCAAAATCGATAAATCAACTCAATAAAAAACTCACCTAACATGAAGGTCCCGATTCCTTTCATGAACGCGTGTGACTGACAGGCTGCATACTGCTGTAAACCCTGAAGAGAACATACATGTTGCTAAGCCGCGTTAGGCATCTACCAAGCTATCTCACCAGTAACTTAGAATGTCTCTATCGTTCAACAAAATCATTTCTCGTAGACAGCAACTTGTTTGGGGTTACGTGCAAGTCCATAATAATGACTATTTGCTAGTTTAGGTAATTTGTCATAGACAGTCATTGTCCTCTGCAGACTGGAACACTGACAGCAGATCAAAAGGTGAAACACACACCGGATGTTTTGCCGCAATGGCATCGTCAACCTTCGTAAGCCCAATGTTGACCATCTTGTGTGCGACAGGTTGCGATAAAGTCGCTTAGTTTCTAACCTATAATGACTTAAACTCGTGCCTTAAAGTCAGAATGCTCATCATTGTTGTTACTTAACATGCAACTTCCGTGTACGGTTGGAGGAAAGCACGAAGAAGACAAGGAAACGGAAAGTTCTCTGTACATCTAATGAACAACGACCTCGTGTGGATTGGTATCGACATTGCAACTATTGCTCGTCCAGACAATGAAAACGATCATAAAAGTTTAGCATATTTAACTTTTTAACGCACTAAATGATAACTTGGGTTAGGGTTAGCATTTTTCTGACGGTTTGGTCATTTTGTAAAACACTGCACTCAAAACGCACACATAGAAATCGTAAATACCGTAATCCCAATCCACAAAAAAACACGATTCAGGTACGGTTAGGTCTTCCCCTGACTTCACTTCTCCCCTGGGTCCTAAAGGCATATCCTGGAAAAGAGAGGGAAAAAACATTGAGGAAACGAGTGGAGGTAAGAAAAACTGAGAATTTGGAACGTATTTCCAGTCAGTCTGTCTCACCCGTCTCTTGCCTGCTTGGGTTTACTCTGAGACATAAATAAGGCTCAGAAGGACAACGATTTTGGTGAGATTTAAATGTTTTACATTTTAATTCAGACACCCACAACACTTCTACCAGGGTCAGGTTGGGTCTGGTCCGAATCAGACCGTTTCTACCGCCCTCCCCCTGGGCTGCCGTCATCCTGGTCCTGGTTCATCGACTTTACATGAAGCATGAAAACAACATTTCTCAAAAATTCACACAAACTCCTAACAGCAAGACGTCAAACATTCTTTAAACTTTATTTTATTTTTCATTTTACAGTGAAAAGAGGTCAGTTAACCTCGACTGCTCTTCCATTCACAAACTGCAGCTCCTTATGCTATGTAATTAATGTTTTATTCTTTCTTTAAAAAAAGAAGAAAATCTGACGCCCGACATTTCAAACTCGTCCTCCCCCTAATCTCTCATCCTCTATGACTGTTAAAGATACTGGTGGGAGAGCAGGTACAGCAGGTCAGTGCACAGTGTTCTGAATCCATCCACACACGCTAAACAGCCAAGCGAAGAGTCACGTGTCTGATCCTAACACCCAGGAGGGAGAGCCTTCATTGGGATTCATCACCAGGAAGCGGACAGGAAGACACGCTGGGCGGGTGAGCAGAGAGATTACGAGTGGGCAGGGTAAGCAGTCTCCAAAAACAAACATGAGCATCATTTCTGCTACAATCACGTTGACACACAAAACAATTTATTTTAATGTCCGACGGAAAACAATAACTGGAATTGATAGTAGAGGCTCCGTGTTTCCTTCGAGAGGAATCCGACCAGGTGTGTGTGGGAGGGGTTCAGGTTCATCATCCCAGAACCCCCACTGTCCTGGAGCGCTTAGTGACTGAGCATCTGGAGGGATGAGTCGTTGCATCGACACAGAGTGAGACAGACAGGAAGGACGTTTCAGGAAGTTTAACACCAGAGAAACAGCTCCGAACAGCACATCTTCTAACCCTCTCCCTCCCACACACAAAGTGAAAATACCGAAAACAAAAAAAGACAAGTTCTCACGTTCACATGTCATCAATGTCCTTCAGTCCACGTTGGCAACACACACACACACACACACATACATACATACTGTACACGCACAACACTGGTAGTGCGACACCAGTGATGGGGAGGTGGAGGTGAGTGATGGGGAGGTGAGGGATGGGGAGGTGAGGGATGGGGAGGTGAGGGATGGGGAGGTGAGGGATGGGGAGGTGGTCCTTGAGAGCTCTCAGTGATGAGATCCGTGTCTCAAAGTACCAGATGACTTGCAGGCAGCTAAAGTCATCCCTCGATCCCCACGGCTACACACACACGCTCACACACACACTACTGGTTGGTGGGTGGAAGGAGAAAGCTGATGATGATGATGACGACTGTACGTAGCCAATCACAGTTCAGAGAAGCACACGCAGTTTCATCCAATGGGACCTCTTTGTTACCCAAACATACAAATCCATAGCAGCAGGTAGATCGAGGGTCTCCCTCTCACGAAGAAATCAAAATAATAAAATAAAAAATACATTTCCCATCATCCCCATCAACGTGGTGAGCAAGCTATGGAGATTTACCAGTCTCTGGGAAATGTAGTTTTTCGTGCCTCCCTCATCTCCCCATCCAAACCAACACTGTCCTCTGTCAGCAGACCACCCTCCTCCTCCCAGGTCCTCCTCCCCGGGCTCCTCCCCAGGAGAGGGGATCATCGCTCCGGCTCAGACTCCAGTGCCAGCACCCTCTTGCGTTCCCGACACTGTTTCTTATGGGCAGGCCAGTCTCTCTGCTGGCACTGGGAGCCGCAGTAGCGTGCCACCTGGCAGCGGCCGCAAATGTTGAACTCTCTCAGCTGAGGAGAGAAGAAGAGAGTTAACACACAGACAGGAAGTAGAGCTACACAACAACACACCTAGAAGAAGAGCTGAGACAGACAGGAAGTAAAGCTACACAGCAGCACACCAGAGATCAACGAAACAACTTAGTATTTCTCAAAACAAGATAAAAGTATTTAGTATTTCTCAAAACAAGATACGCAAGCCCTATGTAGTACTGTGGTTGAGATGTTGTAATGCAGTTGTGATATTATTAATGCTCAGTGGTTGGAGCATGTTACTGCAGATAAAGAGGTTTAAGGTTTAATTCCCTCCCCTGGACGTCGCTTCGGATAAAAACATTTGATAAACAAAGTTCTTCCAGTTCTAAACACCACAGGCGAAACCACCCAGACTCCTCCACACCCAGGCTCCTCCACACCCAGGCTCCTCCACACCCAGACTCCTCCACACCCAGACTCCTCCACACCCAGACTCCTCCACACCCAGACTCCTCCACACCCAGACTCCTCCACACCCAGACTCCTCCACACCCAGACTCCTCCACACCCAGACTCCTCCACACCCAGACTCCTCCACACCCAGACTCCTCCACACCCAGACTCCTCCACACCCAGACTCCTCCACACCCAGACTCCTCCACACCCAGACTCCTCCACACCCAGACTCCTCCACACCCAGACTCCTCCACACCCAGACTCCTCCACACCCAGACTCCTCCACACCCAGACTCCTCCACACCCAGACTCCTCCACACCCAGACTCCTCCACACCCAGGCTCCTCCACACCCAGGCTCCTCCACACCCAGACTCCTCCACACCCAGACTCCTCCACACCCAGACTCCTCCACACCCAGACTCCTCCACACCCAGACTCCTCCACACCCAGACTCCTCCACTCCACCAGGGGGCGGTGTACGTACCCTCCTCTCTATGAGTGAGCAGGGAGGATAGTGACACTCGTAGTAGGTGCAGGAGCACTCCTCCTCCTCCACCAGCTCCCCGTTGGCGTTGTAGTAGCGCGTCCGGCTCAGCTCCAGGTACTGCTCCTCCACAGGATCGGCTGGCACCTGCTGGATGGCCAGCCAGTACAGGGACTGCTCTCTGGGGGAGGAGGGGACAGTGAGGTGGGGACTGCTCTGGGGGAGGAGGGGACAGTGAGGTGGGGACTGCTCTGGGGGAGGAGGGGACAGTGAGGTGGGGACTGCTCTCTGGGGGGGGGAGGGGACAGTGAGGATGGGACTGCTCTCTGGGGGGGGGAGGGGCAGTGAGGTGGGGACTGCTCTGGGGGAGGAGGGGACAGTGAGGAGGGGACTGCTCTGGGGGAGGAGGGGACAGTGAGGAGGGGACTGCTCTCTGGGGGAGGAGGGGACAGTGAGGTGGGACTGCTCTGGGGGAGGAGGGGACAGTGAGGATGGGACTGCTCTGGGGGAGGAGGGGACAGTGAGGAGGGGACTGCTCTCTGGGGGAGGAGGGGACAGTGAGGTGGGGACTGCTCTGGGGGAGGAGGGGACAGTGAGGTGGGGACTGCTCTGGGGGAGGAGGGGACAGTGAGGTGGGGACTGCTCTGGGGGAGGAGGGGACAGTGAGGAGGGGACTGCTCTCTGGGGGAGGAGGGGACAGTGAGGTGGGACTGCTCTGGGGGAGGAGGGGACAGTGAGGATGGGACTGCTCTGGGGGAGGAGGGGACAGTGAGGAGGGGACTGCTCTCTGGGGGAGGAGGGGACAGTGAGGTGGGGACTGCTCTGGGGGAGGAGGGGACAGTGAGGTGGGGACTGCTCTGGGGGGGAGGGGACAGTGAGGTGGGGACTGCTCTGGGGGGGGAGGGGACAGTGAGGTGGGGACTGCTCTTTCTCAAAGCTACGTTTTATACATCAAGGTACACATTGAGCCTTGCAGTAGCATCTACAGCACTAGGTAGGTCAGGTCACTCTAGAACAGGGACGTGCATTACAACCAAAAATACTCACTGGACCTCTTCGAACATTATTTGGTCCAGGTCCCCCACACACGAGCACACACACGTGCACACACACACACACACAGATCTCAGGTTCTGGTGGTAGTAGCACTTAACTTTCTATCTCCCGCAGGTTTGAACAAAATGAAATATATTTTTGACAATAGTCACATAAACGTATAGATTTTTGTATAATTTAACAACTATTCCAAAATACTGAGATCCATTATAAAAGCAGCACAGTTGTGGCTGTACTGAGATCAATCGACAGGGTGAGGGGAGCGTGCGAGGGCAGCGTGGGGTGAGGGGGGCGTGCGAGGGCAGCGTGGGGTGAGGGGGGCGTGCGAGGGCAGCGTGGGGTGAGGGGGGCGTGCGAGGGCAGCGTGGGGTGAGGGGGGCGTGCGAGGGCAGCGTGGGGTGAGGGGGGCGTGCGAGGGCAGCGTGGGGTGAGTGCGAGGGCAGCGTGGGGTGAGGGGGGCGTGCGAGGGCAGCGTGGGGTGAGGGGGGCGTGCAAGGTTACCTCTGCTTGCTGGAGATCTCCTCGGGCTTGGGGCACCAGCCCACAGGGACAAGTCGAAGGTTGTCCAGACGGTTGTCCACGGTGACCGAGTTGATGTGGACCACCTGGAAACTGGGGGCGATGCCTCCTCTGTGCTTCTCCCTGGGAGGAGGGGGGCACAGGAATGAAGCAATATTAATAAAAAAAAGTGTGTTCATCAAGCAGACATTTAATCTGAGGGGAATTCAAACCTGCCGCCTCTTCTTCAGCAGTCGAATGCTCTAACCACTGAGCTATCCCCTTCCCTAGATCAGCTGTTGTCTCCAACTACCCTATGAATCACCCCCCATCCTCACCACCAGCTACACCCACACACCAAACACTGTTCATTTAGAAGACGCTTCGATCAAAAAGTCGCTTACAGGTGGGGATTCGAACCTGCCACCTCTAGATCAGCAGTCAAATGCTCTAACCCAGGGGTGTTCAACCCTGTCCTCAGGGTCCACTGTCCTGTATGTTTTCCATGTTTCCCTGCTCCAGCACACCTGATTCTAATGAGCGCTTGTTACCAGGCTCACAGAGCTTGACGACAAGCCAGCTGGAGCAGGGAAGCATGTAGAACATACAGGACAGGGGGCACCAGGACCAGGGCTGAACACCCCTGCTCTAACCGCTGGGCTACATTTACGTTACATTACATTTACATTTAGTCATTTAGCAGACGCTCTTATCCAGAGCGACTTACAGTAAGTACAGGGACATTCCCCCGAAGCAAGTAGGGTGAAGTGCCTTGCCCAAGGACACAACGTCATTTTGCACGGCCGGGAATCGAACTGGCAACCTTCAGATTACTAGCCCGATTCCCTAACCGCTCAGCCACCTGACTCCCACCCTGTGTGACTGTGCAGGGCTACACCACCCTGTGTGACTGTGCAGGGCTACACCACCCTGTGTGACTGTGCAGGGCTACACCCACCCTGTGTGACTGTGCAGGGCTACACCACCCTGTGTGACTGTGCAGGGCTACACCCACCCTGTGTGACTGTGCAGGGCTACACCACCCTGTGTGACTGTGCTGGGCTACACCACCCTGTGTGACTGTGCAGGGCTACACCACCCTGTGTGACTGTGCAGGGACTCACCAGAGCAGCTCGTGTAGAGGCCGACCGGCCCAGCGGCCCTTACCGATGTCGAAGGCGTACGCAAAGATCTTGGCGCCGTTTCCGTCCGCATCTACCTCCATGCGTGCCTGAAACACAACGAGGGCTAAATACAGTATCCACTGGTACTGACATCTTACATTTATGTATTATTCATCTGTATTCACATTTGAGCTTGAATATATCCCTGTTCTCTTACCTCAAAAGCATAGTTCTCCACCAGCGGTATGTCTTGTTCATCTATTAGTGTGTATTTTGTCTGCAACACAAAGCAAAGGAGTCATCTTAAATGGTTGACTAACTCATAAGCAGTCTTGATGCTACTGTATGAAGATGGGAAACACATTGCTGGAGGGTGATGCTCAAGAAACAGCAACTGCCAGTGAATCACACTCGCTGGGTATATAAAATGGAAGGCAGGACAAAAAACGGAGCTGTTTAAGTTAAGGTGTGTGGAATGACATTACGGATCACATGATCCGAGCATGTGACGATTTAATATAATCAAAACCTTGAAGTCTGGTTAGGAATTATAGATAGGTCTGAACATGATATGCAGGCGCTCTGGGACCGACTATTGTGTTTTAGTACAACACTGGCGTTCAGAGGTCCAAGCTGGCACGTGATGTGTCAGTGGTTTAACGGTTTGGAAAAAATGTCAGGCAACGAGAGGATGGCAGAAAAATGTCTTAACCGTAACACGAATTCACTCTACAATCAGGCAAATGTAATATTGTATGAATACACGATTGTTACATCGGATATGTTGAATAAGGGCATCAAAACGTCAAGTAACAGACTCAAAACTCAAATTAATCCGTTGTTCATCTCAACTAGCTAACGCAACTCTAGTATACAGCCATGACAAACCAGACAACCGCGCTGTCTCATGAATCACACATTTACTTTAGCGTTAACGGACATCACACATATATACAATTTATTTATTTTAACTGGTAGACAAATGCCGGGCTGTCATGCCGGTGCACTGTCACGTTGCAAAGAAGATCTAGGATGGAGCGTGGCAATGGCTTCCTCATTACAATTTCACACGGCTAGCTATCAACCTGCAAGTCTGTTGCATGGAAATTACACCAATCTACATGAAAGCCTAGAGAAACGGATCATTTTTTACACTTCTCAAAGAATGTCGTTGCTCCATATCAGCTAGCTGGCCTATGTCTAGACGCTGGCTAACTTCGCTATCCAGAGCTAGTTAGCTAGCTAACCATTTAGCAAGCCGCTAGCTTAGCTAGTTAGAGCTGGGTGGCTTTGCTTCGTGAGCGAATTCGCCCAAACTATACGAGGTGGGCCAACAACCTAAAGCTGTCCAAAATGACAACCCAAAGTAGACTGTTCCCTTTTTAGGGTACAATCTGAATTAAGCCCCAACCGGTGCCATCATCTATCTCAACGAGCCATTTTGTAAGAGCTTTTGTGATCCCCTCCCCTTGTCGCACATGGCAGCCCTCAGATCCAGCTCACCTTCCCGGCCACACGGCCAAGTCGAACAATCCCGAGCTTGAAATCCGACATTGGAAGAGCGTACGATCAAGTAACTAACTGTAAGAACAGGTGAGGCGATCTTTGGGTTTAAAACTCGTCAGGGCGACCCCCCAGCCCCGATGAGCTCCCAGGTTCGGTAAATAGGGTCAGTAACTACCCGATTTTGGTCCTTCCCACCCGCTTCCAAACCTCGGATACACACACCGCTGGCGTAGGAAACGGTGATGTGAATTTTGCAAAGGATTCGAATCTTTTCAATGAACCGAACGACTCATCAAAACGATTTAAACGTCTGAACAAGTACGCTGTTGTGATCATATAAAGAATAATCGGCTCTTTGAGAAGAATTGAGTGGGGAGATTCGGTTTTGTTCAGTGATTCAAAACGTAGACCATAAGGAAATCCGAGCAAGATTTGGGGGCGGGACAATCTGTCCGATCCCATCCCCCAATAGAAAACGAGGAATTGTCGTTGCACCGCCCATTTTGTTGTCCAAATTCCGTCACTTCCCTATTACGTGTTCCTCGTCTTGTATTTTAGCGCGAAACTGTGGAACCTGTTTGCGGGGTGCAGTGACATGTTCCAGATGATGATAACCAATTTGCGGTTGATGGACCAAACTACCTTTCTTTCTTTGGAAAAGATAAAGACATTACATTTCTAATAATGTTATTTAGGCCGACTAATGATCAAATTGATTCAAACGTTTATCACAATGGATATTTCTTAGTCAAAAGACACCGTACACATTTCTCGTTCATACAGAATTATGATTATGTATCCTGACTTCAATAGCCTAATTTAATGTTAATACAGCGTTGATCAAATCTAAATTCAGATATCATTGTATGAAGAAAATCTGATATTAAGACTATACTGTAAATTGTAGGCTATTGGTGACTTAAGACTGTATTGAAGATATTTTCAGTCTTTACAAACCTATTTCCTATCAGTCAAGTTTAGTTTTATTCTGTATTAGACATATAGCTACTCGACTGTACTCTGCTCTGTTTTCCTGTTTTAGGCTTTACTTTTCTGCTCTCCTCCTCTTCTCTAATTTCACTGTGTGGAGAAAAAAAGTTTTGAATGGTTCTAAAAATATTTTCCAAAAAAACGTTTCGAAAAAAACGTTTAGAATAAAACGTTAAAAAGATTACAAAATATTTTTGAAAAAAAGTCCAACAGGTAGTAGGTATGGCTACTTTTTACTTAGGCCTAAGTTAATGTCCACACCTCTTTACTATGACTTGAGTGAAAAAGTATTGTTTAACTTAAGTAGGCCTATCTGTAGGCTACTTCTTCTTGAGTGAAAGATGTGTGTACTTTTGCCATCACTGATGTCGGCTATATGTCCATTGTCCACATTCAGGCCTCTACATTGTAAATAAACCAACATTTTATCTTTGGGGCACAAACAGTAAACTGGGAGTGAAACTGTGCCCTCACCTGCTCAACTTGCTTGTCAGCTCTGACCTCAGTCTCTGTTACTTCCGCGTTCACCGACTACCCGAATACACCTGTGTTGTGTAGGTGCGGCAGTGCACCTGACTCGATCCGCGCAGCTAAGTGTCCTAGTCGCCATGAGTGCGGAGGAGGATAAATGTGATTTAATACCGGTGTCTTTACTGGACGATGGCCCTGACACCGGGGAAGGTGACAGTTTTAAAAACGTTAAAATAGAATTTCAACAACCCATTTTTTCCGCTTTGAATACAAGTGGACTTCAGCAGAGCGGAACTCACCCTAGCAAGGAAGGAGTCACAGCGCTGTCCGGCGCCTCGAGCCCTTCAGCCGTGACCACCTCGGACTCAGAATCGGGAATATTCTCCAGTGAATCTGAACTGTGCGTGGAACACGACTCTGAAATCGACTCGTTTTGCTGCACCGAGCAGAAAGTCGTCTGCTCGCAGTGTCCCGTCGTGGGGTCTTGCCAGGGCCACACGGTAACGCGACTGGCCAGCAGAGCAACCGTAGTACGGGTGAGTCACAAACAACAGCCTAATTAATCGATTAATGTACCGTTTTTATTGTCGCCGGTAAGTATGTAGACTTGAGTTGGTCCGGTTAAAGTTTATGCACCATAGACCTAAATCACAAATTTGAATACATAACAGACTCTGACAATGTTTACGTAAATCGCACTGGGTCAGCCAAATTCAGCTGCCACCAGGAATTAGCTTGTTTTTGTTGGGGGTTTGTGTGTGTATGCCTGTGTGTGTGTGGGGGGGGGAGGCCTGTGTGTGTATACATGTGTGTGCGTGTGCTGGTATGTGTGTTGTGACACACTTTAATATGTGTATATGGGTGTGTGGTGTGGGTGTGTAGTGTGACACACTTTAATGTCATGACACTTAGACACCAGTAGAGCTCTCTGTTGATGCACTGTGATGGAATGAAAGAATACATGAATATCAAGAAGCTAACGAGACACACTGAGTCAGAGACGGATCACCTGTGTGTTATTGTGTGTTTGTCTGTGATGGTGCGCGTGTTTGAGGGTGTAAACATGTGTAAGCTGTAAGGCTGGGTGTTTCTGCAGAAACTGGATGGTCTCAACTTGATGGCTCTCACACCCCATTCAAGATTTGGTCTGATTGGTTGTCCTTGTGTATAAAGGGAATTGTAATGATTTGTTCTGTGGATTCTTCATCTCCTGAGACTTTCTCCTCAGTTGTCCCTTGTCCTATTGTCCTACTCCTTGCTCACCTCTTTCTTCTCTCTGATTTACAATGATCATGGTAGAGTAGGTAAGATTTAAATCCTTCATTTTGTAACATGTTTGCCTTGTAATTGATTTCATTCATTTGCAATGTTATTAAATGCGTATTTCATTTTAACCTTACTTTGACAATTCTTGCTCTGATTTAACCCAGAGTCAAATAACTGTAATTCTATTTGTATTGACATTATTTGGTTCATGCTAATACACTGTTCAGTTTCCCATCTTCCTTTAAACCATAGGGAATTAGTTTTTGTTTTTTTGGCCAATATTTAACCCCCTACAAAGCTATTTGTATGTTCATGTGTGTGTTTGGGTGTATTTGTGTATATTGATATGTGTGTGTGTGTGTGTGTGTGTGTGTGTGTGGGATCAGAACCAGCTGGTGGACGTGTGTGAGCAGATACAGCTGCAGGCCTTGAGGATCGAGCGCTTCATCACACACACTCTGAGCAGTAAGGAGCGCACTCTGCAGGTGAGGACCACACACACACACACACACACACACACTCTGAGCAGTAAGGAGCGCACTCTGCAGGTGAGGACCACACACTCACACACACACACTCACACACACACTCTGAGCATTAAGGAGCGCACCCTGCAGGTGAGGACCACACACACACATACACACGTGCTGTCAACATTCACACACACTCATGATTGTGTGTGTATACGTGTGTGTCTCTCCCAGCTGGAGGCGGCGGGCGCGCGGGAGCGCGTGGTGTCCCAGGGCAGCGCGGTGCGGGAGGCGGTGGAGGAGGAGGAGCAGAGGCTGCTGGAGGAGGTGCAGACGGAGCAGGAGAGGGTGGAGCAGTGTCTCCTCACCCAGAGAGCCCACTGGAGCCAGGCCCTGGCCACGCTCACCAACACACGAGCACGCCTGGTGCACACCCTCACACACTCACCCGACACGCTGCTAGTGGTGAGAGGAACGAGGGGGAGAGTTAGAGAGGAGAGGGGGAGAGGAGAGAGAGTGAGACAGAGGGGGGTGATAGGGGATAGAGAAAGAGAGAGATAAAGGATGAATGAGGGAGGGTTATCACAGTAGGAAATGTTGGGTGTGTGTGTAGATGTTAATAAAGATGATGATGGTGAATCACAGATCTGGTTTCTCTCTTTCAGTCAGCAGGCTCAGAAATAGCTGAAAGGTAAAACTGTTCAAAATCATTTTGACTTATAACAATTATCTACAAATGAATACCATTCTGGAGAACACCCTTTATCTAATAGTACATGTGTGTCTCTGTCTCTGTCAGGGTGGAGGAGGCGGAGGGTGTGGGGGAGCCATGTGACACGGAGCAGCTCTCTCTGCCCGCAGGCTGTGGGGCCAGCAGGCTGATGAGGGCCCTGTGGGCCAGCGCCCTGCTGCTGGGGCCCTCTGGTGAGGACACACACACACACACACCAGCGCCCTGCTGCTGGGGCCCTCTGGTGAGGACACACACACACACACCAGCGCCCTGCTGCTGGGGCCCTCTGGTGAGGACACACACACACACACACCTACACACACACACAAGTGCCCTGCTGCTGGGGCCCTCTGGTGAGGACACACGCACATACCTACACACACCTACACACACACACCAGCGCCCTGCTGCTGGGGCCCTCTGGTGAGGACACACGCACATACCTACACACACCTACACACACACACCAGCGCCCTGCTGCTGGGGCCCTCTGGTGAGGACACACACACACGCACACACACACGCACACACACACACATACGCACACACACACACACACACACGCACACACACACACACACACACCAGCGCCCTGCTGCTGGGGCCCTCTGGTGAGGACACACACACACACACACCAGCGCCCTGCTGCTGGGGCCCTCTGGTGAGGACACACACACACACACACGCACACACACACACACACACACACACCAGCGCCCTGCTGCTGGGGGGGTGTGGGTGAGGACACACACACACGCACACACACACCAGCGCCCTGCTGCTGGTGTGTGTGTGTGTGAGGTAGCACAGCAGCACCCTGTACAGGAGACACACACACACACACAGGCAGGTACACACATAAACACACAAAAACACATTTAAATAAGAACAAACACACACTCATACACAACTTTGATCAAACAATGGCATATCACAGAAACACATAATCAAAGTAAATCCCCTTCCACAGGATGTGAAGACAGGCTGATGGCTGTCATGGGTTATCCCAGTCATAAGACACTGTAGTAACATTACATTGCAGGGAGATCCTCTACCAGTGGTACCACTAGTGTATGTGCATAGTTAATATCCCTGTACTCCCCCCCCTCCTTTCTCCTCTTCCCCTCCCCTCCCCTCCCCTCCCCTCTCCAGCTCACGGTTCAGCCAACCTGACATTTAACGAGCGCACTGTCAGCTCTCTGCTCTCCCTCTCTGATGACCTTTGCACCCTGACCTTCCTGCCCAAGCGGGCCCGCCAGTCCCCGCCCTACGACCCCGCTCGTTTCGACTGCTGGCCCAACGCCCTGGGCTCCCTCTCCCTGTCCTCTGGTACCCACAGCTGGGTGCTGGACGTGGGGCAGAGCGCGGCCTTCAAGGTGGGCGTGTGCTACGCCAGCGTGGAGCGCAAGGGCTCCGGGAAGGAGGCTCGTCTGGGCTACAACGCCCAGTCCTGGGTTCTGTCGCACTACGACGGAGACTTCTCCTTCTGCCACGCGGGGAAGAGCACCGCCCTGCAGGTGGTGCACAGGCCCAGCACCATCGGCCTGCTGCTGGACTGGCCCAGCCAGACGCTGCTGTTCTACGACCCAGAATCCTTTGCGGTCCTGCACTCTGTCAGACACACGTTCAGCGCGCCTCTCCTTCCCGCCTGCGCTGTGGCCGACCGCAGCATCACCATCCTGCACTGAGCGCACGCCAGCAACGCTGCCACCTGCTGGTCACTACTGGTCACTGCTGGTCACTACCGGTTTGGAAGGAAAATAACTGAGAATTAAGTTAAAGAATTGTTGTTGGAAAAGCTTCCTTTCATGCATTTCGTCATCTGGTTTTCACTGTATGCAATCTGAAAGCCATAGTGATGGAATTAGTCTTATATTTTATTTATCATAGGACTCTAATCTGACATAATGACATTTTTCAAGATATCTGTATGTCTGTTGATCAAATTTTACAGTAGTCCTCTGTAGCTCTGTCCATTCATAATTTTGGCAAAATATTGTAAATTTACAATTCTATTATATTTCCTGTAATTTATATACTTTGTATTTTTATAATCTGTAAATCAACATTTTACTACATACAGATGTTTTTTTTAATGTCTGAAACTTTTAAAAGCTAAATATTTAACTGGTTGATCCAGTGGAACAGTTTAATGTGTTTCAGACAGTAGATGATTATTTCCATTTAGTGTATTGTTATGGACATTATGGAATGTTATGGAAAACATTGCCTATTTTCCCATTATGGATATTAAATCAATTACATTTCAGCAGTTTATTTTAGAAATACACACGAAAACTGTTTATACATTTTCACACAAAATAGTTTTTTGTGTGTGCAGCACACACACGGAAACATGTTGTTTGTAAAGTTTATATGTTTATATGTTAAAGTTTATAACGGCTGAAATCTGTGGGGAGCTAATCACAGAAAGGCATGCCAAGCTGGTTCAGCAGTATTGTTAAGGCCGTATTTTGTAATCGTTCTACTTCACCCGTCCGTGTTTTGGGATACTCAGGTCGGTGCTGCCAGTTATAAGTACAGTTCAAAACAATAGTGGCGACACCACACACACCTAGGGCTGCCACCTTCAATACAGAAAAATAAGGGACGCCTGCTGCAGCGCGGGGGGCAGTTGTGGTGGTAAATCACAACTTGTTTTCATAAAAATATTAATATTGGTAAATGGACATTATAAAAAGATATCTGCTATTGAAATCAATGTGAACAGATGCACTCAGTCTCTATCACAACTCAAGTGGTCAGCTATGACGATAATAAACATAGACCAACAAAGTTTGACAGTGAGACCACAAAAAAAGGCTTTAAACATCAGTGGCAAATTTGTCAGCTATTTTATTCTCAAATACGGGACGATTCCGTATTTTAAGGGACGGGTGGAAACCCTACACACACCCTAAATTAAACAAACCTACAAGTGTCACCGTATTTCAGCCAACGTTGTTTAGTTAACCGTTAATCACCGCGTCTGAAACTAGGATCAGAAGACTGATGATGAGCCACGAGCCTGAGACAAGCGGGACCACATGATGGCGCCGAAGAGCTAGCCTCGCGCATTAACCTGAGAAGGGGGAGGCTGCAGACCTGCGGCACTGAACGTTTTACACCCCCCTGACGTACCTGATGCGTCCTAGTCACTGTACAGTAACAGGTACTACCTACAATCGAGGAAGGAAGGAAGGAAGAGATTAAAATTGTATGCTACAGTTAAAGAATCCGCTGAAGTTATTGTTCTTCGTTGGGTTATTTAGAAAGGCGACCCGCTAGCAAGCTAAATAGGCAAACAACAGTTTTCCTATCAGAATGAAAAATTACTATTACCCTAAAATATATAATAGCCTACCCTATTTGCGTAGTTAATGTTAGTTTTTATAACTATACAAAAGTTTAGTAACTGTTTAGAAGAGTGGGAAAATGTTCCAGTTCCATGTAGTATTGCCGGTTAGGAATCTACATTTACTGTAGTGGTTAGATGGATCTGTTATTAGCAGGTTTGCTGATGCCCCTGGTTGAAGCAGGATACTGGGTACCATGGACAGAGACGTTGTGATGTCATTAAAGGGACAGTTCAACATTCACTTATTTCTTCATCATCCAAGTCCAGATTCTAACACGTACCTAAAGACAGTATAATAGAACATATGCAATCAAATATTAGATTAGACTAGAAAGTGCTGTGTGGTACAGAATGTGGTACAGTGGCGTAGTAGAACAAAACAGTTCCATTAGCAATAGTAGTAAAACAGATATTAGCAGCACCTGCTGAGTCACCTCTTGTAAATTGTATCAGGTTGAAATACTATTAAACTCTGTCTCGTGACTCCACTAATACCAATCACCTGTGTGAGAGACTGAGTGGTGCGTGTCTGTCGTTGCCACGGTGATTGTGCAGCTATGATTGCTAACGCGCTGAGGGCAGAGAATAAGAGAAATGTAGCTAGAATCCACACCTCAAACAAGATAACCTAGACGCAAAGCTATACGTCCAATCCAAAAAATAAGGATATTTTCCGAGACCCAAGACTCTGCCGAAACCAGAGATGTCATTTATATGTATGTGCAGAAATACGACTCTACCGGCAGTTTCAAAATCTTGTTCCTTCTGCTTTCTCTGAGAAATGTGTCACCAGATTTGCATTGGTCTCTATGGGGCGAGAGTTGGTTTTCGTCTCGCTTTCGTGGGGCTCTGAACAAATGTGTACGTCTGTTGGATTCCACAGACAACTGTCTACGACCAGCACAAAATTAGCTATCTATTGATCCAAAAATGAAGCATGAAGAGTGAAAATTGTGGCAATGCTGGCAAACTAGAAATACTTTTTAAAACTGATTTCGAAGCTCCCCTCCACTTTCAGTCAGCACTCTAGGCTCTCACATACACACCCATGTAAATCTCAGAAACGGTTTGAAAAACTCATGAAACAATCAGTGATATTAAAAAAAGTTGCATTAAAAAAAAAATAGTTTAGGGTTTTGTCAACATTTTATTTACAACATTTACAATTAACAATTAACAAGTTTAAATGGTGGCTGTAGCTGAAGGATTGAGGAAGAAGAAGGATTTGAAAGTTGAAGTTTAAGAGGATTGAGAGGATTTGAAAAAATATTATGAATATTGATTTATATTAATTCAAGCATAAGAGGTACAAAGCTGAAAAGATATAGCAGTCATAGCCTGAAACTGCTGAATTTTTTGATAGCTGAACGGTTTTAATAGCTGAAGATTTGAAGGCGCTGAAAGGTGTCGCAGAAGAAATAAAAGATTAAGAAGTTGAATAAAGATTCAAAGAACAATACTTGGATATGCCAGTATGGTAAGGGATGATTAACATATGGGGACATTCCCAGAACAATCTAGAAAGGAAGAAGGAAGTTAAGGAATTCAGATTACACATTTCCTGTAATGACAGACAATAATGTATGTGTATTCAGCCAGGAATATTGAACTTTAGTGAAACATTAATGCAAGTCAAGTAACTTATCAAGCATTTAATACTCATAAAACACTGTGCTGTTTCTCACAGTTGAAATACACAAATCAGGAAATCTCCAAATGAAGCGCAAAACAAATAATATTTGTACAAGCTGTGAACCCGATCTTCCATGTCCAGACAGTATTGGGCAGTCATTCAGCAGACATGATGACTACAAGCCCAGGGATGTTCAGCTGCTGCAACCAGCAGCAAGGCTGGTGAGTGACAGCCAATCACCAAAGTGGAGCTGATCTAACCCTGGAAAACACCAGGGCTTTTAACACCACCACAAGGCAACCAGTCATGCATAGCCTCCAGTTAATCAGCTTGATGAAACACATGGGCTGTTGAAATCGGAGAGACAGGTGGGTGGGTATAACCTGATCACTTATCCCTCCATCCCCCTGCATTCATCACGTTACCCTGCAGTTAGTAATGGAGCTCATATGCTTCAGCCAGGAATATTGAACTTTAGTGAAACATTAATGCAAGTCAAGTAACTTATCAAGCATTTAATACTCATAAAACACTGTGCTGTTTCTCACAGTTGAAATACACAAATCAGGAAATCTCCAAATGAAGCGCAAAACAAATAATATTTTTTAACACTAGAGTACAAGCTGTGAACCCGATCTTCCATGTCCAGACAGTATTGGGCAGTCATTCAGCAGACATGATGACTACAACCCCAGGGATGTTCAGCTGCTGCAACCAGCAGCAAGGCTGGTGAGTGACAGCCAATCACCAAAGTGGAGCTGATCTAACCCTGGAAAACACCAGGGCTTTTAACACCACCACAAGGCAACCAGTCATGCATAGCCTCCAGTTAATCAGCTTGATGAAACACATGGGCTGTTGAAATCAGAGAGACAGGTGGGTGGGTATAACCTGATCACTTATCCCTCCATCCCCCTGCATTCATCACGTTACCCTGCGGTTAGTAATGGAGCTCATATGCTTCAGCGATGCTGCCAACGCAGACAATACCTTTCTTTAATTCTTCGGAGATGGTTTAGGGTTTTGTTCCCTGAAGGAGGGTTATGTGTCCTACACAAAACACACTTCCCATGTAGGCGCAAGTGTGTCTGCTGGCAGATGGCGCTGATAGTTAGCACGGCCGCTATACGTGGTCCAGCGTTAGCGGTTAGCATGGCCGCTATGTGGTCCAGCAGTTAGCACAGCCGCTACATGATGCAGCCGTTAGCGGTTAGCACGGCTGCTACGCGGTCGGGCGGCGCTGACGGCAAGCGGCGGGGGCTCGATGTTCATCTCGTGCCGCAGCT
This sequence comes from Osmerus eperlanus, assembly GCF_963692335.1. Lineage (NCBI taxonomy): Eukaryota > Metazoa > Chordata > Actinopteri > Osmeriformes > Osmeridae > Osmerus > Osmerus eperlanus. The sequence goes on from NC_085035.1 coordinate 592,433, forward strand.
CTTCCACGCTCTGGTCCCAGCGCCGCTCGTAGAACACGCTGAGAACACAGCGCGACCGCCGGCCGTTCCTCAGCGCCCACGGGCCCAGAGACGACACCAGCGGGCCCAGGCGGCTGGGGATCAAGCAGAGCACACACACGTTATGACATCAAGTTATCCAGCACACGCACTTTATGACATCAAGTTACCCAGCACACGCACGTTATGACAAACAAGGATGTACTGTATTCATTCCAGAAGCGGGGATGTCCAAGTCATATGCAGTCACATTGTTAACACCATGCCACGGGATATGAAGACAATCAGTCCTATCATTGTCATGGGTTTTACCAGTCATAAGATACTTTTGACACATTAGACATAATATGTTGCTGTCCCAGATTCTGTAATTTCCCCACTGCGGGACAAATAAAGGATTATCTTATCTTAACACAATGCAGTACTTTCTGTTTTTAGAGTATGTAAATTGAATGTTTGAAGTTTGAAGTAGAACAGTATGTTACACTGTACATGAGAACCATTACAGTCAGGAATCAAACTGTATAGCTATATAGAGTTATTGCAAAATGCTGTCATTCAAAATAAAAAATATGATGTGTGCCAGCCAGCTATTTTATGATTTAACCCTTGTGTTATCTTCGGGTCATTCTGACCCATCAGTCATTGTGACCCACCGTCGTATTGCGACAACTTTACCGCATACAAAAACAAAGTGAAGCATTTTCTTTTAACCGTCGGGCTGTCTCAGACCCCCCACATTACAAAGGTTAAAAGAAAATGCTTTTTTGTTTTTGTATTGGGTAAAATTGGGTAAACACAACAATGGTTTGTTGTGAACCTTTGGGTCATGTGACCCGAAGGCAGCATAAGGATTAAATAGCTATATTGTGACAGTTTTCAAATATTTTACCATCACGCTTTGACCCAGTGCACCATAAAAGTAAACTAAGATTCAGAATGCCCTTTTCATAACAAGACCCACAGACTTTGGGAATCTGTGATCTGAAAACAGCATGAGGAGAAACGTTGGCGTGAACTTCTGGACTTTCTACCTGCACGATTCACATTGTTTTAGATAAAAGTGTGTGCTAAATGAATATACGGAAATGTGAGTGTGTATGTGAGACTGTATGTGCGAGAGAGTGTGTGTGTGTGTGTGAGTGAGAGAGCATGAGAGTGTGTGTACGTGTCTGAGTGAGTGTGTACATGTGATATATTGTTTTATTATTGTTGCTTGCTTTTTTTCCACAGGTACACTTGCACTTATAGCAGTTCATGTTGTTTAATTGTAACTTGTTTAACTACATGCTCTTATGGTTCTTCCCTTTGGCACTTATTTTGGTTGTTCACAATGTGTGCTTCATGTTTTGGCTACTCGCAATGTTTTGTGGCTATCTCGTTGTTATGATCAGTGACCTATGCACTTTGTAAAGCTCTCTCTTGGAAGTCGCTTTGGATAAAAGCGTCTGCTAAATGAATAAATGTAAATGTGTGAGTGATTGTGTGTGTGAGAGAGGGCAGCACCTTGCAGACAGGCGCAGGGGGCCCAGGGTGGCCCCCAGGAGGCACATGGGCAGGCCCGTCTGAGCCGCCTCAAACCACTTCACAGCCACCTCCCCTGCGGGAGACAGGTGCTTTTACACATACTGAAACAGAAAACAGCACGTTCTAGAAAGCACCGAGAATCATTTCTGTCAGCCAGTCAACTATGTAATTCCACAAGGAGTTACAAAACACCTCAAATGATTTAGTCAGTTTTTCATTACATTTCGTATTTCGGTAAATCGATGTTTGTGTTGAAAGCGAAAAGAAAGGTTCTGTGTGGTGCTGTACTGACCCAGCATGTTAGTGGGCATGCCCAGTAGGGTGTGCAGCAGGTCGTGAATCTCCCGGTACCTCTGCATCACGTAGGCCAACTCCTCGTCGTCCACAAACTTCACATCTGCCCTGGAGTCAGGAGTCACTCTCTGACAGGGAGACAGACAGGTACAGAGAGACAGACAGATACAGAGAGACAGACAGATACAGAGAGAGACAAAGAGAAAGATTTTCTGTTTAACCTGAACATTCATGGGGAAGAAGCATTTTGAACTGAACTGAGAGTAGTTTAAAAAACACAAAACTATACAAGTTTTGTAGGAGCTATAAGAGTGTTGTGCCATCCTCCGCAGACTCACGTTGTCCTCCAGGAACCGGAGGTACTCTCTTCCAAACGAGCCCTCGGGGAGAGAGGCCATGCTGGCCTGGTCCAACGTGGACAGGCGGATCCTCGGACGTTCTCTGGGGGACAACAGATTAAACCAGATGACCTTGTTTGGATTGGAGACAGAAATGGAAGGATTTAACGCGTCTGTGTTAGTCACAGTGTAGTCGCACTACTTGATTAGAATCCTATATTGTTACATTTACGTTTTATTCATTTAGCGTATATAGAAAGTACAGCAGAAGATCAAGGATCAGAAGAGCAGGATTCTACAGTAGTCAGTCAACAGTCTGTATTTACCAACCACATCACAAAGGAAACATCTCAACTACCAAGAACTGTATCCTAAATGTGGTTTTCCAAGTATCCCTGACCCTAACCCTAACTCTGAATCCCAGAAGGGTAGCTGTGGAGGCAACTTTAATTCAAAGGGACAGAGCAGGACATGATTTGATTCCCCCTCATAAAACCACAACCTCCAACCGGCCGTAAACAGACTTCAGAGACTTCAAAGCTGCAGACTGTTTCTGATGTTCCTCTCTCTCTCCAGGTGACTGACAGATCAGCAGAACCTCCAGAACCGTGACTGAAGTCACACCCTGGTGGAGACCCCCGCCCCCCCCCCCTGCACCCCCCCCCCGCCCTCCTTCTCCCCTAAACGTGAGGACGTGAGGTGTGGTCCCTACTTGAGGACGTGAGGTGTGGTCCCTACGTGAGGATTTGAGGTGTGGTCCCTACGTGAGGACGTGAGGTGTGGTCCCTACGTGAGGACGTGAGGTGTGGTCCCTACGTGAGGACGTGAGGTGTGGTCCCTACGTGAGGACGTGAGGTGTGGTCCCTACGTGAGGATGGTGCAGCCCTCTGGATCTCCTCTCATCCTGTCCCTCAGTCTCAGGAGGGCCAGGCGACCGGTCGTCTCTCCCAGAACAGCCACCATGTCTGCAGAACACACACACACCACACACACACACCACACACACACACACACACACACCACCCACACCTTTTATTAATCAAATGTGACAGCGTCACCTGGACAATTAAACAATTCAGATGAGGAGCTAGCCACAAAAAAAATATTAAGCTGTCACAAGCTTAAGTGTTGAGTATACAATTTAAATAAATGAAGAGTCTGTGCCAAATGACGTTGTGTCCTTGGGCAAGGTACTTCACCCTACTTGCCTCGGGGGAATGTCCCTGTACTTACTGTAAGTCTCTCTGGATAAGAGCGTCTGCTAAATGACTAAATGTAAATGTAAGAGTATAGAAGGTGAAACTGAGTACAAAATTGTTTCACCATTTCTATTTAGGATATTGACTTGAGCATCGAGCCTACAGCTATGATTAGGCTTGATAGACAAGAAAAACCTCCCCATCCCAGAAATACAAATTACTGAGAAAAAACCCTAGAAAAAAAAAAAAAAAAACTTTCAATTCGCAAGAAATGAAAGTGAGAGATAAGTCAACTGAAAACTTGTTATCTCAGGCTTCCCACACAGTATGAAAGTGTTAAGTTAAGAGTTTCAGGGTAAATGATAAGAGCCTGAGGTTCAAATAAAAGGTTTGCAAAAAGTACATCGTCGGTTATAAAGTTGTAAATTGACAAAATGTTGGGTTCCTTTGGGCCAAAGTTTGGAAAGCACACATACTTCATTTGAACGGATTATAAGCAGTACATGTGACATGTTTTCACTGACAACCTTCATATCACTAATGCTCTTATAAGTGTAAAATATTATAATAAAAAGAGAACGTTCACTCTGTTTAAACACACACACACACACTACACAAATATATTCCGTTAAATATTTGATTACATCGTGGCTGGGGGCGGAAATAGGGAGGTTGGGAACCAACTACATATCAGCTTCCAGGCACCGTGGAGACCAACCCTCCATAAAACGTATCTTCACCACAATACTATACCTCGTCTATGGGTCTCATGTCGTACCGTGTCTGTATGGGTCTCTCAGAGAAGCCACCCCGGAGCCCACCGCCAGCATGGCCTTCTGGACCGGGTTAGTGGGAATGTGTCCCCGGTAGAGCCTGTCATAGTGCTGGTCTGAAGAGTCGGAGTGCTGCTGACGAACACATATAGCTACGGAGACGAAGTGAAATAAACGGCTTCAGACAACTTGCAGTCCTCAGTAAACGTGTTCAGATATACAACCCACCGTCTAAGTGCTTAATATAAACCCACCAAGATATCACAGTACACAAAACTGCAATACTATTATTATTATTTTACTTGAACGCACTGCAGAATACATTGCTTGTGTGTGCGTCTGCGTGCTTGTTTTGCCTTGGCTCGGCTAGTATACCGGCGAAAGTTCAACTAATCGTATCTAGCTACTTGAGGTTTACACATAGCTAGCATTACTAAACACGCCAGGGTAGGATAGTGGTCAAATGTATTATCTGTGATACATCTTCGTTTCGCATGTTATGAAACTATACTTGGGAAGTTACGGGATAGCTATTCAAGTTAGCTAGCAAGCCTAACTTGTATGCTACCAGCTCTAGCCAACGTTCAATGCACTTGAACGATGCCAGCGAGATAAGTAGAGCTAGCCTAGCTGTACTCTAGCCTAGCCAAGTAGCTAGCACTACCGACCTTGGCGACAAACGAGGACAGATATGCTGAAATACCAGGTTGTCAGATAAATCGACAGCTAATTTAAATTACTCTAAATTAAATCATACCTTTGAAAACGTATTTGACTTGAATGTCCCATTGGGATGTTCGAACGTATAAACGCAACATTAGTCTACACAAGTTTTCAATTTTGCCACACAGCCGGACTACAGTAGGTGTGTCTAATTGACGTTGTATGAGGTGTGGTTTAAGCGTTTTAACAAAAGTTCTACTCAAACGATGTAACCGAAAATTGGCACATTTACTTGGTGAGTAGAACTTTCAACTGCAGTTTGGATGCTAGTGTAGTTGTCTGACTACGTTTTGTGGATGGGAATACACTGCTTATCTTAGCCAGTTCGTCTGTAGCTTGGTTGCGTATTGTGCGGTTTACGAAGCAATGGCTGCGTTCGCCCTGTGCAGGAAGAGATCAGTGTAATAGGAGAAGGGAGACATTTTACTGACTGTTGAGAAACAACAACCTTTACCCTGAGTGTTAACAAAGTGTTTAGTTGTGTATGCCTATATGGCCCACTTATGGGAATGGATCAAACTTACATAGCATACGACTCTTCAACGTTTAGTGTCACCGGAGAACCAGTTAAACCACTTTTGACAAACACGGTTTCTTCACATATAGGCTAATTAGCTAGACTGTAGGGATATCAAGGGTTATACTTTTTGCTTTCCACTGTCATTACCCTTGTATTGTATGGAGCAATGCTTTTCTTATGTAGAAAACTTAAACACGTACATATATATTTGACATGTATATTATACAGCATTTAATGTCTGTAGTCACAATATTTGGGTCACAGTGGAAGGTTAAAAAAGCAAGACCCAACGCCTTACAAACTTACACTTAAGTCAGAATGTTAAATTATAGGTGTAAACCAATAATACATATCTTGAAGTAGGACCAGCCCCAAAAATATCTAAAACCCAGGCGTTGGCTATGTATCCTTGGCTAAAAAATATTCACAATGTATTGACTTACATTACGTAGATAATTCTGGGGCCAGAAGTAATGAGACCATTAGTGGGTAGCAAGACTCCACATACGAGAAGTACCAGAGGGTCTCCTGATCACAGTGTATGTGTGAATATGTAGGTATGTATCTAGTTAATGGCACTCATTTGTGAAAAATGGTTCAAAAGCTTCTTTTAGTTATAAACTTACTCCTGTTGGGGATGAAAAATGATGACTTGGCAGAGCTGGTGTCTAGCTAGTTCCTAAGGTCTGGGTCAAGGACCAAACGAAACACTGGAACCCTTTTAAAACCATCTATTTCAGATTTTTTTAAATCCCCAAGAGGAAGTGAATGTGAACACATTTGCTGAGTGGTTCGACTAAATGATAATATATCCAGCTCAGCAAGTTGCCTCCTTCTGAGTTGAGCGACTGGCTGAAAGAACCTTTTGATTCGTCCTTTAATACGTTACGATTGGATCTACAAATGAACCTTCTGGAGTTGAGATGGTCAGCTGTCCTCTCTCTGACCACTCCTCCAGGGGCCTCACCTCCGAGGAGAACATTCTGGGCTGCGTGCTTAAGGAGTGTAGCAACATCCCAGCTTGCTTCACATTTCAAATGTTCAATTGAAATTGCATAACGTCCAGACTTGCAGAAGAATTTCGAAACGTTCCAAAATATATTTTGCTGTTCCTGATGGGTTTCTCCAGTCATGCGTTTTGAGGTTCTGTGACGTACGTTCAACGGCCTCTTTACAGAACCGCTCGGATCGAACTGCCGCTGGGAACGACCGCTGTCTGTTTACGTGACGACAGTCGAAGAGATCTCGCCAGAAGATATGATCGCCGCCTCAGTGCTACCTTCTTGCAGGTACACGCCAAACACTATGACTGAAGAGTGGTTGGCAAATGTTTATGAAAATCCACTGTTTCCTATTGGGTGGGTGGGTCGCTTTGAGAGGTTGTCTGCATATTAACGTAGAAAGACTCTTGAAGAAGCTTCTCATGGCTCCACCTGGTGGCTGCATGGGGGACTCTGCACCAGAAAACACTTGAAGTTGTGGTTTTAGCTACCCGACAGAATCACAATTTTGACTGTATATTACCACAGGATAAATACTATTGATATACTTGGACACTGCGGCAATGATGTCCCTGGTTTGTGCAGACTCTTAACAGCCTGCACCCTCGCGGACAATCCCAGCTCGCCTCCAGGCGGTGTCATGCTCGTTAGCATTGACGCAGAGACCTCCACACTCCAGAAGAGAACCCAGGTTCTGTACTTCTGGTCTTCCTTCACTTGCGTGAAATCGTTCTGGCGGGCGTTCAGGGTAGGAAATTCACATCTTTTTTAGGGGGCAATTTTTGAAACTTGTGAAATAACATTCAACCTTTTGTTCAAGATTTTAAATATACTTATTTAGGCTTACAGTATATGATCAATTGTCATCAAATGGCAATAATACGATTCTTAAGCAGTAGTCTACAGATTCAGTGTTTTATTAGATTTTTTTTCACAAAAAAAAGAACATAAATCAGACCATCATAATCAATTTTATTTGTATTTCTTTGTGGTTATTATTATATATTTATCAGTCAACTGCAGTCTCAACTTTACCCAAATAGAGGATTGGTTGTCAACCACAAGATGGCAGTTACTTATGAGGATGGGGGGGGGGGAATCAATCACTCACTGACTGCACGCCTGCAAGCCTTTGTCAGAGCTAGCTAACGTTAGCTAACTAAAAATGATTATTACTAGTTATCACCGTAGGCGACGGCGTGTTGCTGGTGACGAAAGGCCACAATTTCTTAATGTTTTCGCTCCCCTTGATGAAGTCAGCAGAATAATTCATCTATGCTGGATTGACAACGACTTTGGCAACTCGTTGTCCACAAGTTCGACGCTTTGCAAAACATTCAGGTCTTTTTCTCGTCGTCGTCTCCCTCCACCCCAAGACAATCTAGCTTTCATTTTTCGATGGTCGCTGGGTGAGTCACTTTCATCTTTGGAACCTGAGATGGTGACGGAGACTGTGTTTGCTGATTCCTCATTTGCCCTTTCGCCCTCGTGTATTTCCGACGCTGCTCAGAATGTAACGCACGTTCAACGGCCTCTTTACAGAACCGCTCCGATCGAAGTGCCGCTGGGTACGACCGCAGCTTGTCTGTTTACGTGACGACAGTCGGAGATGTCGCCAGAAGATATGATCGCCGCCTCAGTGCTGCCTTCTTGCAGGTACACGCGCAAATGTTTACGAAAATCCACTCTTTCCTATTGGGTGGGTCGCTTTGAGAGGTCATCTGCATATTAACGTAGATACGAAGAAGCCGTCTCATGGCTACACCTGGTGGCTGCATGGGAAACTGCACCAGAAAACACTTGAAGTTTACACTTAGTAATTTAGCAGACGCTCTTATCCAGAGCGACTTACAGTAAGTACAGGGACATTCCCCCTGAGGCAAGTAGGGTGAAGTGCCTTGCCCAAGGACACAACGTCATTTTTCACAGCCAGTAATCGAACCGGCAACCTTCTGATTAATAGCCCGATTCTCTAACCGCTCAGCCATCTCATCCCCGAAGTTGTGATTTTAGCAACCAGGAAGGTGAACTTTGTTTGTGCTTTTTGCACCCAAACAATACAGCCTCTTTTGGCATTCTGACCTCTACGGTTGCAGACGTTGCAGATGTCTGTTTGAAAACGGTTGAAAGTCCTTTGTGGCTTCCTGCGTCATCAGGGGAGTGTTCCTGTATTTTTATGAAAGGTCGTTATGGAAGCAGCTGCAATCACTCCTGTTACAAATCATTTGTTTGGCTTTCTGCAGCTTAACTATGTTTGTCTCTATGGGCATAGCTTCTGTTGATAACAAAATCCATAGAACCAGGATGTGCCTTTCCCAGAGTTCAAGGGTATTTATTCACCACCAACCCTCACGGCAGTCAGTGTCATGTTTACCATATCAACACAACCATGTTTACTTTATAAACACAACCATACACCGTTCACCCTTGAGACACCTGCCTGGCACCTGTTCTCTGAACTGATCCTGCACCCTCAACAGGCATAACTGATATGTCTAATCTTCATTCACCTGCAATGTGGAACCTCAGCAGGATGTGTGCCTCTCTCTGTCTCTCTCTGTCTCTGTCTCTGCCTCTCTCTCTCTCTGTCTCTGTCTCTCTTTGTCTGTCTCTCCTCTCTCTCTCTCTCCTCACCCTTGTATGGCTTCTTCTGAGGCCTGTTTGTGTGAATGTTTAATCTACAATTCAGAACAGAATGTTCTCATTCTTGGCACAGCCTCATGTCTTATGTAAGCGGTCTGCTAGCTGGAGGCCCAGGCTCAAGCAACTGACGGTTGACTGAAAACCAATATTATTTGCATTATAACTCTTGTGTTTTGTGATCTAATGCTCAATCTTATCAAGGCCTAAAGTCAAATGACTTGGTGTTAGTTTGAATGTTGTTTTTCCAGTAAAATTATATGCAAATATCACCTACCAGGGTTAGTCAAATCATATGCTAGGCCATAAGAAATTCGAAGATAAATGTTTGACTTCACAGTTGTGCTTGTGGGAGGGTCTTGTGCAGCTGTTGTGCATGCAGCTGTTCAACAGAGAGCTGTTCACATGCTGGCAGCTGCAGTAAGACTCCTGTATGCCTTTCCTGTCCCTGCAGGATTCATCCCCAGGTGTTGATGGAGAGGCATGGCTCGTGTCTCACTGGACTCCGCCCCCCGATCCCTCACCGGGATCCCCAGCAGCGTGCTGACGGTACCCATGGAAAATAAGTACGAATGCCAGCAGTGTCACCAGGTCCTCCGGAAGCCTGTCCAGGCGCAGTGCGGACATCGCTTCTGTGTCCACTGTTTTAAACTCCTCACCAGGTAGACAGGAGCTCCACAGCTCTCTCCTCCTCCTCCCCCCTCTGCTGGGCATGCTCACTTTCCTCCCGGGTGCTGCTGTAGCTAGGCAGCATCCCCCTGTGGCGTGGTGCGTTTGTGCTTGCTTGACTCCACTACCTCATCAGTATTCGCCCCGGCAAGCTCATCAGCGGATGTTTGCGGCCTGATGCAACTCGTCTGAACCGAGGACGATCACTCTGGATGTCACCTGCAATCAATGCCTGCCTGTGGAAATACTGCTTCACTGGAACATCTGCTCTTTCTGACTCACGAGATATATCCCCATGGCTTCAACCCTCTAACCTGTCACCATGTAATGCTAAAATGTGTTGGTGCGTTCTTCACTAAGTTTAATGGTGTATACTCAATTAATGAATGAATTGGTGTGATTTAATTCATTCATTTCACTTTGTGTCTTCTACTTAACTACTTAATTCTTTTTAACTTGATCTCCAAAGTATTTCTGAAAACTCAAACACCTTCATGGTGAGACCAACTAAGGAGCCAGTAACAAGGCTATCCGGTGTCTCAGATGATGATTACACCAAAGCTCTTTAACCCTCGTGCTGCCTTCGGGTCACATGACCCAAAGGTTCATAACGAACCATCGTTGTGTTTACCCAATTTTACCCAATACAAAAACAAATAAAAATAATTTTCTTTTAACCTTCGCAATGTGGGGGGTCTGAGACAGCCCAATGGTTAAAAGAAAATGCTTCACTTTTTGTATGCGGTAAAGTTGTCGCAATACGACGGTGGGTCACAATGACTGATGGGTCAGAATGACCCGAAGATAACACAAGGGTTAAACATTAAGCTCTCCTTCAAGCCCTTTGGGGGGTTAGGGTTACAGTTCACAGTTCAGTACCCTGAGCCTTTAATCCTTGTGCTGCCTTCTTTAACCTTTTGCAATGTGGGGGGTCTGAGAGCCCAACGGCTAAAAGAAAATGCTTCACTTTGTTTTTGTATGCAGTAAATTTGTCGCAATACGACGGTGGGTCACAATGACTGATGGGTCAGAATGACCCGAAGATAACACAAGGGTTAATGTCAGGAAAGGTATTTCGTAATCAAGTATGTTGCCCAACCTTTCCTTAGAACCCTATAGCTATTGGGAAACGTCTTGAGTAACTGAGCCATGCTGTTGCATTAAACTCTTATCTTGAAAGACAGCTTCATGCTAGTAAGAGACTACTGAGGTTGTACCTGATGTTGGTTGTGGCTGTACAGCAGAGACGTGCACCAGTATAGCCAGCTGTGCACCAGTATAGCCAGCTGTGCACCAGTATAGCCAGCTGTGCACCAGTATAGCTAGCCGTGCAGCACTGAAGCTAAAGCTTGTGCTTTATCAGCAATACTGTCTTCCCCTTTTGGACTCTGCTGCAGGGTTAGGGTTAACATCTGCTGGCTTCCTGCATTGTTGCTCTCTGCTTGTGCACAATTATCCCTTTTCAAACCCTAGTGATTATGGTGCACACACCCTGTTATGATTATAGGTACATAATTATAATGTTAATTTGGAACGTTTGTTTTGCACCCACCCAGTCTGGTACACAGCCTGTAACTTGTAAATAAAGTTTAGCTCAGTGGTCAGAGCATTTGAGGGCAGATCAATATGTCGCAGGTTCAAATCCCCCTCTGTGCGTCGCTTTGGATAAAAGCGTCTGCTAGATAAATACATGACTGATTATAATTGTTATCATTTCACTGTTACCTTATTGATCTCTGTAGCTCGACCCCCTGCAGGTTGAGAGAGTGGGTGTAGACGAGCAGGTGAGGAGGGTGGTGTTGTGTAGGTGCCCGCCAGCCAGCCGCTGAGGAGGGGAGGGTACATTCACTAACAGCCTCTCTCTCCCCAGTAACAGCCTCTCTCTCCCCAGTAACAGCCTCTCTCTCCCCAGTAACAGCCTCTCTCTCCCCAGTAACAGCCTCTCTCTCCCCAGTAACAGCCTCTCTCTCCCCAGTAACGGCCCCAAGCCCTGCCAGGCGTGCAGGCAGGAGGAGATCTACGAGGAGCCGCAGTCCATCCTGAACAGCAGTGAGGTGAGCCTGTCATAGTGGGGGGAGGGCCCTCAAAGCTTAGAATGAAGCCTGGGGGAGGGGAGGGGCAAGGGGGGGATTGCAATCTCTTCATGGTGCCCAAGAGTTTTTGTGCTGCAGTCATCATAACATCCTGTTCCGTTTATTCTGCCAGGCATTTGCGGACAACGCAGCAGGAAGGGAGATCGCCAGCCTTCCTGCCAAGTGTCTGAATGAGGAGTGCTCATGGTGTGGAACGGTCAAGGACTACGAGGTACAGAATGCTCTGGATGCTCAGCTGTGAGGTACAGAATGCTCTGGATGCTCAGCTGTGAGGTACAGAATGCTCTGGATGCTCAGCTGTGAGGTACAGAATGTTCTGGCTGCTCAGCTGTGAGGTACAGAATGCTCTGGATGCTCAGCTGTGAGGTACAGAATGCTCTGGATGCTCAGCTGTGAGGTACAGAATGCTCTGGATGCTCAGCTGTGAGGTACAGAATGTTCTGGCTGCTCAGCTGTGAGGTACAGAATGCTCTGGATGCTCAGCTGTGAGGTACAGAATGCTCTGGATGCTCAGCTGTGAGGTACAGAATGTTCTGGCTGCTCAGCTGTGAGGTACAGAATGCTCTGGATGATCAGCTGTGAGGTACAGAATGCTCTGGATGCTCAGCTGTGAGGTACAGAATGCTCTGGATGCTCAGCTGTGAGGTGGCAGGATGTCTACTGTGCTGTTTTGTGTGGTGTTGATTAAAGTGTCCGATGACTGTAGTCTAGTACTGAGCCAACACACACACACACACACACTATTTGAAAAAAAACACACCAATGGCATCAAAGCCCGCGAAAGGACAGTTTGCAGGCTTTGATGCCATTGGTGTGGGTGTTTTTTTCAAACGCAAACTCGAGACCTGCAAGTCCCACTTCCTGATGCGGTTGGAAAGTCCCTAGCACTCCAGACCTGCTGGTTTCATTTTCTCAGTTTATCCTTAAATATGTCAAATACTGTGAAACTGAGAAACCAGTTTGTGTGCCCTGTGTGGTTTTAAGAGGAGTTTCAGGAATCAAGATAAAGAAAGAGGTAGAATTAAAACAGAACTTTAGAGTGTTGTATAGCAGGATCATGTTCCTTTTTATGTTTTGCCAGTGCGGAACAGTGCGGTTAACTAATCTTGCAAATGTCAGGCAGTTTCCATGATGTCATGCAGGCACGCCTTGTCTGTGGGAGGGTATGGTATTTTAATAAAAGATCCCCACCCCTGCATATTAAACATTGTTCTATTATTGTAGTATGTGTGGTGCTGAATGGAAAACACCCTAGCTAACTAGACGGGTGTGGGACTAATTCAGCTTTTCATTTTGGTAAAATTAGTCAGTAAAATGAGTAACCGGAAAGTTAACCATCGACACAGTTAGGTTTTGGCGTTTAAATAGCTTGCAGGCGTGTGGGTTGGAGGAGAAGTAAAGTATTGAACGGCTGTTTGTTAGCTTAGCCAGAGCAAAAATGTGTTAACTCACCAGCTTCATCCTGGCCTCTATGCGACGAGCTTCTTCCCTGAGTGTTTGAAGACTGAACAGAGAAATCCCCAGACGGTGACGCCACCCACCTGCCAGGACCCACCTTCTCCATCACCCTCCCCTAATCATTTATTTATATATTTAAGATGTTTACATGAGTGTCCAGTTTGCCAGTCTGTGCCCCTAATGAATATTCAAGACTTAATTTGAGTTAATCTGAGAGGGAGGCCTGAAAGGACCTGCAATGATGGGGCTTATAACTTTATATTATTATTATTATTTTACAACATATTTGCAAAGTAACGTTTACTCAGCGTACTACTGTAGACGAGTATGTCTCACTGATCTGAATGCAGGGGAGTTAGAGGGTGCTCTTCCGAGAACATGTCTCACATTTCCCCTCCCTCCACCCCGCCACGACTGTGGGACACTGAGGAAGAGGTTCTCAGTGAGTCAGTGTGGGCGCGGTTTGACGCCTCATACGTCAATAAGTTTATAGACGTAGATGAAGAGGTGACTGGTTCAAGACCCACATCACACCTGTGTGGGCGGAGGAGAGGGGATAACTTCACTGATATGTGGCTCACGTGTGGCTAGCTGGCCTTCACGGAGCAGTGAGTTCTGAAGGTTGTGCTAAGAGGGTTTTTTTGTAGTGTTATCTGTAGGTGAAGTACACTGTGTTCCAGTACATAAAAGCACAGGAAATACCTGCTAGGCCTGTTGTGTTTGGCCTTGAATACTTTCCTTTTACCTGCATGCATGATGTTGATGGTCTGGTTGACAAGGAAAGCAATACATTATGTACAGTGTGACAGTGTCATTCAGAGATGCGTGCACTTATTCAGGTCATCAATGTTACATTGTTTTATGAGCTTGTTGTGGATATTTTCCACGCTGTCAAATATTTTCGTTTCATGATATGCTTCATGAAAGCATGTTTGCTTTTTGTTGTGTCGAGGCTTTGTCTAAAACTAACATGCCCAACCTACAATGTGTCAACGCTGACGTCAATTTGACAAGAGGGCGACACAAAGTATGTCTAAAAAATGACAGCCATATTTTTGTTCACAGGCCCATCATGAGAACGAGTGTGAGTTCGACCGCGTGGTGTGTGACGCGTGCCACAGCACTGTCCAGAGGAGGGACAAGGAGAAGCACAGCGAGAGGGAATGTGAAGCGAGAACTCTCAACTGCAAGTTCTGCAAAGTTACCTTCCCTTTTAAGGAGATCAAGGTTAGAGTGCTTCTCTAGGAACTTCCAGAACTAGATCAGAGTTTTTGTTGCTAAATCTAGCAACATCAGTTTGTAGCTCTGGCCGTTATCTGGGGCGGGAGCGCCTTTTCCGTCTGCAAGGTTAAGACCCTGGTTAGCATATTCGCAAACGTTCCTATTGATTGTCTGCAGTATGGTTTCGTTTTAGTGGCATAACTTATTGGGTAAAGCAAATGTCATCATTTGAAGTTATTTTAAAGTTATATTTCATCCAACGATATTCAGCTGTTTAGATGCATGCTAGGCCTATATCCTCTTTCACTCGGCCGTTCCTGCTTAGATGGACCTACTGTCTGTCTGCAGGTTATTGACGCTTTGAAAGAAGGATTTATGAGAGCAGAAGAGCCAAGATGATGAGGGTAATGCATACGCAATAAGCCGATCAATGCTCCTTTGGACGATGGCGCCTCAGCAAAAAAATAAAATAAAAAAGTGATTCCGGCTAACGGGTACTGTTGCAGTTAGCCGGTTTCTTCTATCTGAAAGCAGGAAATGGTCCATCGTGTAGCCTGTGACCTATCCCTCCTGGAAGGGCCGTATCGTTTGTTTTCTAATGTGGGTGGAACAGCTTTAATAGCTGAACATTTTCTCCTGCCTTCTGGTTTTCCTCATCTAAATCTGACTCGTTTTTTTATTTTAGGCCCACGATGAGATCTGCATTAAGTTTCCCATACAGTGCAAAGACTGCGGGAAAAAGAAGATCCCTCGGGAAAAGGTTGGTGCTCGATCCCTGCAGCTCTATGTCCTTCCTGTCAAGGTCCAATTTGTATAATGTACCGTAGTTAATCTTATCAGCCAGCCAACTGGCGCCCGAGTGTTCATACTTTATACGAGGCTAAACTGACGTTATCTCGTGGGTGGGTGGGGGTTTTCCCAAGCATTTATTCAGGACTCTCGTTTATACAAGTCCTCATTGTATTTCTTGTATTATAGAGCTAGTTTTAATAGATGGGTACACATTCAAGGAGATTTACTGCTTATAGTACCTATTTGAGTAGCCTATCTTCTTTCACTTTTGAAATGAGGGGAATTCTCGTCTTCCATCTTAACTGTCCTAATCTTTTACTCTCTGTTCTGTACCCCCTGTAGATGAGTGACCATGCCAGGAACTGTGCCAAGTCTAAGAGCGGATGTCCTTTCAGCGAGGTTGGCTGCAAGACAGTGGTAGGTACTTTAGTGAACTCTCCCAGGCATGCTGCATTAGTAGCAGGGCGTAGTTTTGTTTTCACATGTCTCACCCATGTTTAATTAAATCGATTGGAAAGCCTTGCACAGTCATCACAAGTGTGTGTGTGTGTGTGTGTGTGTGTGTGCGTGTGTGTAAAAGCACTTTGTCATTACCTTCTTGGGAGTCCCTATATTTTAATACCATTTTCATGTTCCCTAGGCCTGGAAGATAACGTTATTTAGTCTACAGTGACACCACATAATCATACCCTGAGTAATGTTTCAACAATAACTCGTCTGTGTCACAGTCTTGTGATGAACAGTCTGATGTCTGGTCTATAGTTAGACATAATAGCAACAAAGCTGAACAAAGACATCAGCCATGTGCCCTGCCCACAAGTTTCCAAAATATAATAATAATAATGGTCCCCATGTAGTGGACCAATCAGTTTCTAAATGGAGACATCTAGTGGTGATGCAGGGTAATGAACACAAATATGATCTTGATCACCAACCCCTCTCTCTCCCCAACCTCTCTCTCTCCCCAACCTCTCTCTCTCCTCAACCTCTCTCTCTCCCCAACCTCTCTCTCTCCCCAACCTCTCTCTCTCCCCAACCTCTCTCTCTCCCCAACCTCTCTCTCTCTCCCCAACCTCTCTCTCTCCCCAACCTCTCTCTCTCCCCAACCTCTCTCTCTCTCCCCAACCTCTCTCTCTCCCCAACCTCTCTCTCTCCTCAACCTCTCTCTCCCCAACCTCTCTCTCTCTCCCCAACCTCTCTCTCTCTCCCCAACCTCTCTCTCTCCCCAACCTCTCTCTCTCTCCCCAACCTCTCTCTCTCTCCCCAACCTCTCTCTCTCCCCAACCTCTCTCTCTCCTCAACCTCTCTCTCCCCAACCTCTCTCTCTCTCCCCAACCTCTCTCTCTCTCCCCAACCTCTCTCTCTCTCCCCAACCTCTCTCTCTCCCCAACCTCTCTCTCTCCCCAACCTCTCTCTCTCCTCAACCTCTCTCTCCCCAACCTCTCTCTCTCCTCAACCTCTCTCTCCCCAACCTCTCTCTCTCCCCAACCTCTCTCTCTCCCCAACCTCTCTCTCTCCCCAACCTCTCTCTCTCCCCAACCTCTCTCTCTCCCCAACCTCTCTCTCCCCAACCTCTCTCTCTCCCCAACCTCTCTCTCTCCCCAACCTCTCTCTCTCCCCAACCTCTCTCTCTCCCCAACCTCTCTCTCTCCCCAACCTCTCTCTCTCCCCAACCTCTCTCTCTCCTCAACCTCTCTCTCCCCAACCTCTCTCTCTCCCCAACCTCTCTCTCTCCCCAACCTCTCTCTCTCCCCAACCTCTCTCTCTCCCCAACCTCTCTCTCTCCCCAACCTCTCTCTCCCCAACCTCTCTCTCTCCCCAACCTCTCTCTCCCCAACCTCTCTCTCTCCCCAACCTCTCTCTCTCCCCAACCTCTCTCTCTCCCCAACCTCTGTCTCTCTCCCCAACCTCTCTCTCTCCCCAACCTCTCTCTCTCCCCAACCTCTCTCTCCTCAACCTCTCTCTCTCCCCAACCTCTCTCTCCCCAACCTCTCTCTCTCCCCCCCCCCCCCCAGATGGAGAACGGGAAGACCCTGGGCGACCACGAGCAGGGCAGTGTGATGGAGCACCTGCGTCTGCTGCTGGCCATGGTGCTGTCCCTGCTGCGGCCGCGTGCCGAGGCCCCGGGGCCGGGAGAGTGGCAGGAGGACTCTGGGCTGGGCCTGTACCGGGCCCCCGAGGAGGGAGGCCTGGCCGGGGCTGGGGCAGGGGCAGGGGCCGGGCACTCTGTCAGCCTGGAGACCAAGGTGGGTCACTGCTGCTCTTTAAAGAGAAGTTGTCATAATAATAATAATCAGGGTCAAAGTATTTGAGAAAATACACAGAACTGACATGACAGGTTGTCCTGAAGGCCCAGACAGTCGCTACCTGTGGTGGGCCCTCTCCTTTTTATGATTTCAAAACATAATATTTGTTGGCATTTTTCATGCTGTTTTGGACCGTTTTAAGTGTGACAGGAAATGCAGGCAGGGGAAGAGAAGGGAAAACGTGTAGCAAAGGAGCCCTGAGGCTGGATTCGAACCTGGGAGTCTGTTTGAACGGTTGACTTGCAGTCAGACGCTCTAACCCCTGAGCTGTGTTTGTGCAGGTGGTGGCGCTGGAGAACATTGTGACGGTGCTGAACAGGGAGGTGGAGAGAAGCGCTCTCTCCCTGGAGGCTGCCTCACGTCAGCACCGCCTCGACCAGGACAAGATCGAGGCCCTGAGCGGCAAGGTAACCCTCCCCCTGCCCCCCCCCCCCCCCCCCCTGGCCTCCCCCCCCCCCCCCCCTGGCCTCACCCCCCCCGGCCTCCTCCCCTCTGGCCTCCTGCCCAGCTGTGTCCCAGCTCTGTATGATGACAGCTGCCCCCCAGACTGGGTCAGACTCACAGTCCAGAGGATGTACGTCCTGTTAGTGTAGATCCACAGGAAGCTCTCCCTGCTCCAGTAATGACGAACAAAATCCTTCTGTTTGTTCTCCGAGTTGAATCAGTGGGTTAAGAAAAGATGCTGGGAAACTCCCCTCTGGAAGTTTTACTGACGCCCTGTTATTGAAGCGTCCACAGTGACACTGTAAACACTGAGGGGAGACACGTCAGCGAGCCAGGTGTGCTGGCCAGGTGTGCTGGCCAGGTGTGGTGACCAGGTGCTTGTTCCTCCAGGTGCACCAGCTGGAGAGGACCCTGAACACCAGAGAGCTGCAGCTGGCTGACAGCGAACGCATCCTGCGAGAGCTGCAACACTGCACCTACGACGGCGTGTTCGTCTGGAAGATCTCCGACTTCGCCAAGCGCCGGCAGGACGCCACGGCCGGCAGGATGCCCGCCATGTTCTCTCCAGGTGAGACCAGGTCACTCTGCTGCCATGTTCTGTCCAGGTGAGACCAGGTCACTCTGCTGCCATGTTCTGTCCAGGTGAGACCAGGTCACTCTGGCAGGCCGCAACAAAGGCCCTCCTGTGACAGTTGAGGAAATGAACTGACCTAGTGTGACAGGTGTAGTCATAAGCACATCCTGGAGTTTGAACTCAGCTCCTCTGACTTGCAAACGTGGCCACCACCTTTATACACACCGCTTCAACCAGCTACGCCAAAGAAATGCTAACTTCAATGGCGCGGGCGGTATATATATATATTTTTTATACTGATGAACAATGAAGTGGATTGTGAAGAAGGCTGACGTTGTTATGGTCAGGGACAAAGGGCGCATTGATACTTGTGAAACATGTTGGTGGCTGGCCAGGGTATTTTGATGCAGACATGAAGCCTGAGAGAACTGACACATGGCTTCTACTAGTCTTCAGTTTGACTCACCATGTTTCCTTATGTCTGACCTGATTGATCTCCCTCTCCTCTCAATCTCCTCTCTCCCTCTTCTCCCCTCTCCTCCTGTGCAGCTTTCTACTCCAGTAAATATGGGTACAAGATGTGTCTGAGGCTGTACCTGAACGGAGACGGGACAGGCCGAGGGACTCACCTCTCTCTCTTCTTCGTGGTCATGAGGGGCAAGTGTGACGCTCTGCTCAAATGGCCCTTCAGTCAGAAGGTGAGGACCACAAGCACAGCAGGAGACCCAGGCTCAGAAGAGCTCAGTTCTAACCGTGTTTCAGTGGTCAGAGTCCAGGAACAGTCCGTGTGTAACAGTGTTTCTGCTGTCCTGCCTCCCAGGTGACCCTGATGTTGCTGGATCAGAACAACAGGGAGCACATCATCGACGCGTTCCGTCCGGACGTCAGCTCCACGTCCTTCCAGCGGCCCGTCAGCGAGATGAACATCGCCAGCGGCTGCCCGCTCTTCTGCCCCCTGGCCAAACTGACGGGCAAAAGCTCGTACCTGCGGGACGACACCATCTTCATTAAGGCCATCGTCGATCTCACTGGTTTGTAGACGCGGAGTCTATGGAGATAAAAGATCCAACAATGAAAGAATTATTATATTATTAATGTTATTATTGGATATCAATTATATGGTTTATTTAGCCGGCTAAAGGGACTTTGTGAAGTTGGCGTGGCGCGACAGTCTCTAGTGTCAGCTCCAAGGATGTTGTCGAGGCAGTTGGGCGTATCGCATCAGCAAACCCCTCATTAATAACAACCGTTTACCATTAGGATTCACTACCAGGTCAAGCCTGAAGTTCATTACCACAAACCGGAAGTCCGTGAACTTGTATCTTTATTATTTCTAGTATGAAGACCTCCCTAGAGACTCAGCGAGACCAGCACAGTGACAGTGTGAGGGATTCTTATGTTTTAACTCTGCCTACATTAAATATAAAATGACTTGATGGTTGTGAGTGTGGCACCTGTCACTAATTTCTGCTGCAGTGACTTCAGCCTCAAAACAACAGCAATGTTGTGGCTGAACAATAAACATGATTTTTTTTTTCTTGAGGCTGTTAGAGCGCAAAAAGGAAGATGGGAAGTTAGTAGGATGGATGGAATGGAGGTGGGACAGAAGGAAGGAACGTGTGTAGAAAGTTAGGTAGCTGGGGTTGGAACAGAAAAGAGGGAGAGAAAAAGAAACCGAGATGTGACGGAGATGAAGGTTTAAATGGTGATGGAGTCTTAAATCATTTAAAGTAGATAGTATGTAAAGGAGTTATTACTGCAGCTAAAATAGATAGCCGGTCCTAAGCCCGGAAAAAGAGGAAGGTTGAGTGTGGGGCTCGTCCAATCAAACACAACCCCAGCTCTTAAAAACAAACACCCCAGCTCGTCCTTGATCACTTTAGTCTCTCGTGTTGACAGTCGTAAGCTAAAAGACCATCTGACTTCAACAGCAAATAACCTGTCGGTTTCCAACTTCACTCTAAAGCCTAGGGTTGTTAACGTACATAATTTAGTCTCTAGTCCCTCAATAATCTTCTGAATCTTACTGGCTCTAGAACAAGAGAACGATGCACAACCCGCCTGTGCACCTCCTCGTAACAGGCATGAGATCAGCGAAGGCGTTGAATGATCACGCTGTAGCCTGCGTCCGTTCGGTGGATGAGGGATGGTTCCTGGGCTGGCCCTGTGGCAAGGCTGCCTAGGTACCCTGGTATCCCTGAGGCTCCAGGTTGATTATGTCGAGGTTGAGACAACGCCGTCGTCACAACGCGGAAGTTGTTATTTCGACAAACGGCAACTCATCACCCATAGCAACGTAACCTGAAATTTGCTCGAAGCGAACGAGCTAGCTAGGCTAACTGTCGTTCCTTGAAACAAACAAAATGCAAAGGCTCTGGTAAAGTCTGTCAATGTGTCTCGACTCTCATATTCATCCCAACTCTCCTACCTGGGTACTTTAGAGTGTATCTTGAGTAGCATTGGCCTGCATTACATAGTCTCAAGTAGTCTAATAGTTTCCTTTGACTACTGTACAGTAGGCTAGTTAGCTAGTGCTACAGTAACCATGCCTATTAGCCGGCTAAATAAACAAGTAAATGAATAAATGACTTAAGTATACATAACCAATTATACAACTATGTATATAATGCACACATACAGATGTGTGGAGGTGGTCATATGATTAATATATTATAACTAGCTAAATATAATATAATATAAATATTATATAAATATATGATGAATATTGATGCAGCCAACATGTGTAGGCTAGTAAATAGCTAACGCTTGTAACAAAACTCACAATAAGTAGGCTTTATATATATAACTATATATACACGTTCTTATACCATATCTATCTTGATTTGTTGTCATCTATTATTATCTATAGTACTTTGACATAGCTTGGGCGTGTAAGATGATAACTCATAACTGTAATGCAGCATCATTTTTTATTTAGACATCTAGTTGTATACACCTGTATAAATCTTTCTTGTGACTATGATGAGGCTCTATTGATGTGTGAATATTTTCTCATGTCTTTCATTACATTAAACTTGTTATACTAGTTGTTCACCATCATTATTTTACCACATGTAATAAAAATGATATGGCATGTTGACTTGGTGATTCTATGCATGGTGCTCATCAGGGATTACCTATATGGCAGATTTATTCATGTTTAACATTAAACAGTAGGAATACAAGGGAACGTTTCATTTATTGAAAGTTGTCAATGTTGCATGAAAGTCTGTCAGAAAGGAGGACATTACTATGGATGTCTGAGTGCAGTGCAGGGATGGTGCATGTGTGTGTGTGTGTGTGTGTGTGGGGGGGGGAAGGTAAAGGTGCTGAAGCTTGTTAGGGTTAGGGTTATTGTGTATATAGGCCTTTGTTGTGACTGATGGTGTTCCACCTGGTTACAGTTCAGTGTTCAGTACCCACCTGTGTTCCAGTAACCAGGGCAGGGACATGGCAGTGGGCATGAGGTGGTGATTGGAATATTCTGGGGAGAAGGTGGACATCGCAAAAATCTCTCTCTTCCCTTCTTGCAACATTCAGCCATGCTGTTGCAGACAGACTTTCACAGCACAGACAGTGGATTCTGGAGCTTACGACACCTAAAGTGGACATTTCTAAAACCTACAGCAACATCTTCAGCCATACAGCTAAGCAACAAGCCATTTTGCCCAGACATGAGTAGCTAGTTTGTGCAAAGTCTAGCCATCCGGGTGCCCTCCCCTGGCCACCGTCCAGGGGAGGGTGTGGCAGTTTCCCCAACATTGGGGAGTTTCCCCAACATTGTGGAATGTACAATTAGAGAACACACTATGTAACATGAAACAATTGAGGCTCTGACTAGCAATGTAAACAAGCATTTTGTCTCCCTAAATCTTGGGACACGCTGGCTGAAAGCACAGCCTTTTCCTTTCGGCACTTATGTTATCAAATTGGACCGGCCACACACAGACACACACACACACAGACACACACAAGACATCTATGCATGCATACACACGCGTGTGCACACACACTCAGATACACACACAGGAATACAATTATTTAGTCGGCAAGTATGTAAGATATTGTGTTTGCTCAACAGAACAACAGAGTCTGGGGTCAGGGGAAAGTTGTGTTGGAGAGTGAAATGGGTGTTCAGGTATAAAGTGAACAAAAGATATTATTTATCATTGTTATGCATTTATAAGCTGTTAAGTGTGAGTGCTTGAGCAAAAGTTGTTGTTGAAAGAATAATGTGTCTGAACAAAAGATGTGCGTGTGCACAGGAAACTGGATGTCACGGATCACATGACCTTGCGCATCACATGACCTCACGCATCACATGACCTCACGCATCACATGACCTCACATCACATGACCTCACGCATCACTTGACCTCACGCATCACATGACCTCACGCATCACATGACCGAAACCTGTAAAAGTGGTGGAGACAGGTATATAAGGATTATAATATGTGTGCTACTAATATAGCGAAATGTGGGAATAGATACAAGAATAAGTATAATGTATAACTTCCTGCTTCTGCTGATTGCCAAGAGGAAACTGTGGTGGGCCTGACAAGAGCGAGAGTTTCCTATGTGAACTGTGGAGACACTGCTGGTGGAAGGGTGTCTTGTGTAGAAAAGGGCTCCCAGAGTTTGGGACTGCTTCTCTCTGCCGATTATCACTTGTTACTTCCTGTTACTTAGGAGAGCAGTGTAGCTCTGACACTGGTGCTGTCTGTATCATATCTCATGTTGTAATCAATAGAGCTTGTTTGAACCAAGAAGCCTTGTCCTCATCTCTTATTGTCCTTGACCTCCACCACCATTAGGAGTAAAACCCATCGCTGCAGTTGGGTCATCCCATCTCCCCCTCTTCCATTCTCACACACTGTAGGTGTGAAATGGTCTACGGCTAGTTCACAAGAATGTTCAAATTCTTGTTCTTGACATCTTCCTCTCTCCTTCCTCTCACATCCCAGGATGCACCTTCTTCCTCAACACTAGTTATCCCCCTCACTCACCTGTTGAGACTGGCTAACCATCCCTCTCACTCACCTGTTGAGACTGACTTCCTCCTTGCAAGTGAATATGGAGTCAGTACTTCCTGCAGTAGTCATGTGTGCTTCAGGAGAAAGTGCCAAGGTTACGAGTTTCACTGTACATTCTTTCTGCACAAGACTGGATTAACTGGATACATTCATCTAAGATTCTTATCAGAGCCAGGAAGGCAAAGTAATTAATACAACTTCCTGGTGGTTTACATTAAATCAACATATAATTAACTGTGTAACGATACATGTTTGAAGACTACAATGTGTAGTACCCCTCCTTCCTCTTACATCTGCAGCGTGTGGTTAAGACGGCAGAGACGATTATGGGATGTAGTCTCCCGGCAATCTGTGACAAGTACATCAACAGATGCAGGACTGGGACTACCAGCATTATGAAAGACTTTTCCCACCCTGCCAATAGACTATTTGCCCCCTGAGCAACATCTCTCCCCTCAGACAGGATGCTGAGCAGCCTCTCTCCCCTCAGACAGGATGCTGAGCAGCCTCTCTCCCCTCAGACAGGATGCTGAGCAGCCTCTCTCCCCTCAGACAGGATGCTGAGCAGCATCTCTCCCCTCAGACAGGATGCTGAGCAGCCTCTCTCCCCTCAGACAGGATGCTGAGCAGCATCTCTCCCCTCAAGCAGGAAGCTGAGCAGCATCTCTCCCCTCAGACAGGATGCTGAGCAGCATCTCTCCCCTCAGACAGGATGCTGAGCAGCCTCTCTCCCCTCAGACAGGATGCTGAGCAGCCTCTCTCCCCTCAGACAGGATGCTGAGCAGCCTCTCTCCCCTCAGACAGGATGCTGAGCAGCATCTCTCCCCTCAGACAGGATGCTGAGCAGCCTCTCTCCCCTCAGACAGGATGCTGAGCAGCATCTCTCCCCTCAAGCAGGAAGCTGAGCAGCATCTCTCCCCTCAGACAGGATGCTGAGCAGCATCTCTCCCCTCAGACAGGATGCTGAGCAGCATCTCTCCCCTCAGACAGGATGCTGAGCAGCATCTCTCCCCTCAGACAGGATGCTGAGCAGCATCTCTCCCCTCAGACAGGATGCTGAGCAGCATCTCTCCCCTCAGACAGGATGCTGAGCAGCATCTCTCCCCTCAGACAGGATGCTGAGCAGCCTCTCTCCCCTCAGACAGGATGCTGAGCAGCATCTCTCCCCTCAGACAGGATGCTGAGCAGCATCTCTCCCCTCAGACAGGATGCTGAGCAGCCTCTCTCCCCTCAGACAGGATGCTGAGCAGCATCTCTCCCCTCAGACTGGATGCTGAGCAGCATCTCTCCCCTCAGACTGGATGCTGAGCAGCATCTCTCCCCTCAGACAGGATGCTGAGCAGCATCTCTCTCCTCAGGCAGGATGCTGAGCAGCATCTCTCCCCTCAGACAGGATGCTGAGCAGCATCTCTCCCCTCAGACAGGATGCTGAGCAGCATCTCTCCCCTCAGACTGGATGCTGAGCAGCATCTCTCCCCTCAGACAGGATGCTGAGCAGTATCTCTCCCCTCAGGCAGGATGCTGAGCAGCATCTCTCCCCTCAGACAGGATGCTGAGCAGCCTCTCTCCCCTCAGACAGGATGCTGAGCAGCATCTCTCCCCTCAGACTGGATGCTGAGCAGCATCTCTCCCCTCAGACAGGATGCTGAGCAGCCTCTCTCCCCTCAGACAGGATGCTGAGCAGCATCTCTCCCCTCAGGCAGGATGCTGAGCAGCATCTCTCCCCTCAGACTGGATGCTGAGCAGCATCTCTCCCCTCAGGCAGGATGCTGAGCAGCATCTCTCCCCTCAGACAGGATGCTGAGCAGCATCTCTCCCCTCAGACAGGATGCTGAGCAGCATCTCTCCCCTCAGACAGGATGCTGAGCAGCATCTCTCCCCTCAGACAGGATGCTGAGCAGCATCTCTCCCCTCAGACTGGATGCTGAGCAGCATCTCTCCCCTCAGACTGGATGCTGAGCAGCATCTCTCCCCTCAGACAGGATGCTGAGCAGCATCTCTCCCCTCAGACAGGATGCTGAGCAGCACCTCTCCCCTCAGACAGGATGCTGAGCAGCATCTCTCCCCTCAGACAGGATGCTGAGCAGCATCTCTCCCCTCAGACAGGATGCTGAGCAGCATCTCTCCCCTCAGACAGGATGTTGAGCAGCATCTCTCCCCTCAGACAGGATGCTGAGCAGCATCTCTCCCCTCAGACAGGATGCTGAGCAGCATCTCTCCCCTCAGACAGGATGCTGAGCAGCATCTCTCCCCTCAGACAGGATGCTGAGCAGCCTCTCTCCCCTCAGACAGGATGCTGAGCAGCATCTCTCCCCTCAGACAGGATGCTGAGCAGCATCTCTCCCCTCAGACAGGATGCTGAGCAGCCTCTCTCCCCTCAGACAGGATGCTGAGCAGCATCTCTCCCCTCAGACTGGATGCTGAGCAGCATCTCTCCCCTCAGACTGGATGCTGAGCAGCATCTCTCCCCTCAGACAGGATGCTGAGCAGCATCTCTCTCCTCAGGCAGGATGCTGAGCAGCATCTCTCCCCTCAGACAGGATGCTGAGCAGCATCTCTCCCCTCAGACAGGATGCTGAGCAGCATCTCTCCCCTCAGACTGGATGCTGAGCAGCATCTCTCCCCTCAGACAGGATGCTGAGCAGCATCTCTCCCCTCAGGCAGGATGCTGAGCAGCATCTCTCCCCTCAGACAGGATGCTGAGCAGCATCTCTCCCCTCAGACAGGATGCTGAGAAGCCTCTCTCCCCTCAGACAGGATGCTGAGCAGCATCTCTCCCCTCAGACTGGATGCTGAGCAGCATCTCTCCCCTCAGACAGGATGCTGAGCAGCCTCTCTCCCCTCAGACAGGATGCTGAGCAGCATCTCTCCCCTCAGGCAGGATGCTGAGCAGCATCTCTCCCCTCAGGCAGGATGCTGAGCAGCATCTCTCCCCTCAGACTGGATGCTGAGCAGCATCTCTCCCCTCAGGCAGGATGCTGAGCAGCATCTCTCCCCTCAGACAGGATGCTGAGCAGCATCTCTCCCCTCAGACAGGATGCTGAGCAGCATCTCTCCCCTCAGACAGGATGCTGAGCAGCATCTCTCCCCTCAGACAGGATGCTGAGCAGCATCTCTCCCCTCAGACAGGATGCTGAGCAGCATCTCTCCCCTCAGACTGGATGCTGAGCAGCATCTCTCCCCTCAGACTGGATGCTGAGCAGCATCTCTCCCCTCAGACAGGATGCTGAGCAGCATCTCTCCCCTCAGACAGGATGCTGAGCAGCATCTCTCCCCTCAGACAGGATGCTGAGCAGCATCTCTCCCCTCAGACAGGATGCTGAGCAGCATCTCTCCCCTCAGACAGGATGCTGAGCAGCATCTCTCCCCTCAGACAGGATGCTGAGCAGCATCTCTCCCCTCAGACAGGATGCTGAGCAGCATCTCTCCCCTCAGACAGGATGCTGAGCAGCATCTCTCCCCTCAGACAGGATGCTGAGCAGCATCTCTCCCCTCAGACAGGATGCTGAGCAGCATCTCTCCCCTCAGGCAGGATGCTGAGCAGCATCTCTCCCCTCAGACAGGATGCTGAGCAGCATCTCTCCCCTCAGACAGGATGCTGAGCAGCATCTCTCCCCTCAGACAGGATGCTGAGCAGCATCTCTCCCCTCAGACAGGATGCTGAGCAGCATCTCTCCCCTCAGACTGGATGCTGAGCAGCATCTCTCCCCTCAGGCAGGATGCTGAGCAGCATCTCTCCCCTCAGACAGGATGCTGAGCAGCATCTCTCCCCTCAGACAGGATGCTGAGCAGCATCTCTCCCCTCAGACTGGATGCTGAGCAGCATCTCTCCCCTCAGACTGGATGCTGAGCAGCATCTCTCCCCTCAGACAGGATGCTGAGCAGCATCTCTCCCCTCAGACAGGATGCTGAGCAGCATCTCTCCCCTCAGACAGGATGCTGAGCAGCATCTCTCCCCTCAGGCAGGATGCTGAGCAGCATCTCTCCCCTCAGACAGGATGCTGAGCAGCATCTCTCCCCTCAGACAGGATGCTGAGCAGCATCTCTCCCCTCAGACAGGATGCTGAGCAGCATCTCTCCCCTCAGGCAGGATGCTGAGCAGCATCTCTCCCCTCAGACAGGATGCTGAGCAGCATCTCTCCCCTCAGACAGGATGCTGAGCAGCATCTCTCCCCTCAGACAGGATGCTGAAGATTTTCAAGAATGATTGAGTAACTTAATCTCACCAGACCACATTTGTTAGAGTACTTCCTGCTTCCTGTAATAATCAGTTCCTGCTCACTGATTAATAAACAACACAGCAACTGATGAACGTTGCTTTTTGTTACAAAAGGAGGAAGATATACCTTAAGATCTGAAAGTCATTCATTAGCAGAGAAAATCATGTTATCCACTTTGCAGCTTCCTAATGCGGATGGAACTGTTATTTTATTTTTTATACTTTAAGAGTTATTAATAATCACAAGTCTTTAATGTTTTACAAATATGATCTGACTTATTGCAAGTACACCAACATATCAGGTCAAAAGAGTGTGGCTTCTCATTTTTGTCAATCCTGTAAAAAGGGATGGCCGTTATAGAGGAAACTATATTAGGTGGTGCCATGCCCAATAATGCCCACAACACTACATGCCCAATAGTGTTGTGTGATTTTGTGTTGGATTGTCTTGTTAAATTTCCCTCTGACAGACCTGTGAAGCCACAATTAGACTGTGAACTCACAACGGTCAGTCAAGCCACAATATGAGCCAAATTACCGTATCATTACTGGGGTACAAGACTAAATAAGCGATTTAATTGGTCATCTAGACCACATGATGTATGAAGGCCGGCTGGTAATACAGAGTATTAATGGGATTATTCAAATTAGAAACCTGCTGTCTAAGAGGAATTATTGAACACACCACAGTGTTCCCTGAACACAAATGTTGTTTTCCTGGCGCACGAAGCTGCCTTTTAACCTTACTGAAATTAAATGTCTTCCTTCATTCTTTCCCTATCAAGGAAGCACAATGGCAAAATACATGATCTACTTACAATTGTTTTAACGATTGTAAGTAAGTTTAGCTAATTTAATCGTTAATATTTAACCCAAACCCCTATATAAAGTAGAAGTGGGAGCAGTTAAATATTGTAGTATAATGCTACTGGTGGAAGGTTAGGTCTTTGGGAATCCTGTTGTAGGAGGCTTAACATATGAGAAGTGGGGGCAAGATGACACCCAGTCTTGCACTGTTGAATCGAATACAAAAAACTGTGATGTGCATATGTTACCATTTGTTTCCTGGTTTTATTCATCACTGTCATAACCCCTTTGGTTCAGAGATTCATGGAATCTGGAGGTACCACATATTTGCACAGATATAAAAGGGGCAATTGGGAAAGAGCCGTTTCACAGAAGCCAACCCGACCGATCTTCACATCTACAACAGGTGGGAGCTCTAAGAAAATACTTATTATGTTAATAAGAACGAAGAGTTGCTGTATTATTTCTTAGAGGAATTCTCAACTGTTAATGTTGTCTTTCTTATAATATAATTTACAGCATCTTAGTCAATTTATACATTATATGTCAGATTTTAAACAGGGTAAAGTAAAAAGAAGAGTCTGTAAATCTAAAACCAGAAAATGTTCACAGGCCTTTCTATGCAATAGACACCGTTCATTTCAACAAGATTAACCTGCATCAATGATAATTTGAAGAAAAAATGTTTATACTACTACTTTCTTTTTTACAGAAGGACCATGGTGTCTTACTCAGTGACTGTGTTTACGGGTGACAGGCTGTGGTCTGGCACATTCAATCGTGTTTACATCCAGCTGGTGGGGACGAAGGGAAAGAGCGCTCGTCAGAACGTCAATCCTGTCTGGGGATTTGAAATGAAAGAGGTAAAGCGATGGTCCGACCTGGATAGAAGTTCTGCTCAGTCGCACTTTGATCATTTTACTTGTGTTGACTCATGTCTCATTGTGACCTATATTATTATTGACCTTAATGTAATTCTAATATTATTACATTATTAATTAAATATAACTAAATATATAATAACTTAATGTCAGTTTTTTTCTTCTGTTGATTACCGTAGAGGCTATGACGATAAACAAACTAACTTACTAGCTTTCCCAGTATGTGAAATCATTCTGTGTTTGAAAGTTGTCCCATTTATTTGTCATTCTTAATTTAAAAAAACTCTTCTTTCCCAGTATACATTCACCGTTGAATGCCCCACCTCCCTGGGTGACCTGGTGGCGCTGGAACTGGACAAGCAACCTCTGCTAGTTTCTGACGCCTGGTTCTGTGCCAAAGTCATAGTGGTGACCCCAGAGAAGGACACGGCACATTTCCCCTGCTACAGGTGGATCTCAGATGACAAGGTCCACTACTTCAGAGAGGGCAAAGGTCAGCTCGCTACACACACACTCGAAACACACATTATAAACATGACGAGAGGAACTAGAGGTAAGAATCTGAAGAAGGATACATAAATGTGTAAGAATATAAAGGAAAATAATATTTTCTTCTTTGCACAGCTAAAGGAGTGTTTGATGACATCGATTCTAACCAGTCCTATAGGAAGGAGGAGCTCAAGGATAGAGCCCGGGACTACAAGTGAGTTCATAGGGGTCAGGGTTCAGGGACTACAGGTGAGGCCATAGGGGTCAGGGTTCAGGGACTACAGGTGAGGTCATCAGGGGTCAGGGTTCAGGGACTACAGGTGAGGCCATAGGGGTCAGGGACTACAGGTGAGGTCATAGGGGTCAGGAGTCAGGGACTACAGGTGAGGCCATAGGGGTCAGAGACTACAGGTGAGGTCATAGGGTTCAGGGTTCAGGGACTACAGGTGAGGCCATAGGGGTCAGGGACTACAGCTGAGGTCATAGGGGTCAGGGTTCAGGGACTACAGGTGAGGCCATAGGGGTCAGGGACTACAGGTGAGGTCATAGGGGTCAGGGACTACAGGTGAGGCCATAGGGGTCAGGGACTACAGGTGAGGTCATCAGGGGTCAGGGACTACAGGTGAGGTCATAGGGGTCAGGGTTCAGGGACTACAGGTGAGGCCATAGGGGTCAGGGACTACAGGTGAGGTCATAGGGGTCAGGGTTTAGGGACTACAGGTGAAGTCATAGGGGTCAGGGACTACAGGTGAGGTCATAGGTGTTAAGATACAGAGTTCAGAGAATAACCATGAGGGGTCATTAAATCTGCAAACATACATACATGGACTCAATAAATTGAACAAGATTTATATCATAGCATGTCGTAACATTTCATTCTGTGCTGTTCTTCAGATGGGATTCGTATAAAGAAGGTTTACCTTACGGCATGGAATCTGAGGGTCCCATGTCTCTGCCCCTAGAGGTACGATTCTCCTTCACCAAGGAAGCAGAGTTCCTCTTAACAGCTGTCACAAAGTAAGTTTCTTTTTTTTCTGTAGGCCTACTGTATGCCTTAACAGAATACCTCCACCAATATAGCTTTTCATCTACTTGGGTCCAATTTGACTTAAATCCTCACTGAATCCAAATTGATTTCTGTTTTGAAATACGGTCCTGAAAATGTGTATTGTTCCTGCAATAATGCAGCCGCGTAAAAATGATGCTGAAGGGTCTGCTAAACGTGGAGGAACCCTGGAAGAGCGTCGACGACATCCGCAAAGCTTTCAGCTTTCACAGAACAAGCATGTCTGGTGAGGCTGCTTTAAAAGCAATGTATTAAGTGTATGGCTTAACTACAGTTCACTGGATACTAGAGAGGATAACATTTCTCGGGAAATAGTGAATTCCCAATTTCTCCGAAGCTAGAGATGCCAAACAAGCACCTGTAGCCTACTTCTGATGTCAACAGGACTTGGTGGGGCATGGCGAGCACTCAACCAAACGCAACATTTTATAAAATAATATATTCTACCCAACAGACTACGTACATCAACACTGGAAGGAGGAAGAGTTTTTTGGCTACCAGTTCCTGAACGGAGCCAACCCCACGATCATCCGACGGTGCTCCCAGCTGCCAGAGAATTTCCCCGTGACGAACGACATGGTCAGGGACTCCCTGCATGGAGCGTGCAGCCTAACTCAAGAAATCAAGGTAGCCTACTGTACGTCCTGTCGCACAAAATATGCTTTAGATGAGAAACTACAACCAAGTCCCCCCAAGATGTTGTTGAGATTATGTTCATTCAGCAAGTTTTCCCCCCTCTCCAACAGAAAGGGAACATCTACCTGGTGGACTACAAACAGCTGGATGAAGTGACCGCTAACGTGGTCAACGGGAAACAGCAGTACCTTACGGCTCCTCTCGTTTTGCTCCAGAAGACCCCGCGCAACAAACTGATACCCATCGCCATCCAGGTAATTTGATAATACATTAAATCCAAGGAG
This sequence comes from Osmerus eperlanus, assembly GCF_963692335.1. Taxonomy (NCBI): domain Eukaryota; kingdom Metazoa; phylum Chordata; class Actinopteri; order Osmeriformes; family Osmeridae; genus Osmerus; species Osmerus eperlanus. Next base: position 624,440 of record NC_085035.1, read on the forward strand.
ACAGGTTAAACAATTGTGATACTCCCATCATGTCTGGAACTATGTTTTTTTTAACCTACTGTTGTGTGGAAAAACAGAGACTTTCATTCATCTTCCGTTTTGTGCTTCACGGAGACATGGCTGAGTGAACTGATCCCGGACTCCGCGTTACAACTAGCAGGTTAAACTCGTGAGAGCGAATCGTGACTCAGTGCTTTCTGGCAAATCGAAAGGCGGTGGTATTTGTTTTACTAGGGCTGTCGGTGTACTTTGTCGGTGTACTTTGCGGCCAATGGATTTTCGTTTTGAAATAAGAAAACCAAAATCGGTTAGAAATAGGAAAACAAAAAACGGAAAACGACCCATTTTCCATTTTGATAACAGAAAACGGAAAACAAAAAAACGACCCGTTATCTGATTTTCTTACAATATTACATGAAGCTAAAAACAGTATTTGCGCTCAAATGAATGCGTACAATTTTTTCGCGCTTGCATTAGCTATTGATGTCCCTGCCAAAGCTGATATCAAACTTCTGTCCCTGAACTGTTGTAAACTGTTAAGCAAGGGGACTTTCTATAGCATGGTAGTGCATTGTGCGTAGCAAGCTGGAAAGAAAAAAAGGGATATGAATACCTCCCACCTATAGTTATCTGCATGCATCTGAATTCAAAAAGGAGTCAGGTGGCTGAGCGGTTAGGGAAGCGGGCTAGTAATCAGAAGGTTGCCAGTTCGATTCCCGGCCGTGCAAGATGACGTTGTGTCCTTGGGCAAAGCACTTCACCCTACTTGCCTCGGGGAGAATGTCCCTGTACTTACTGTAAGTCGCTCTGGATAAGTGCGTCTGCTAAATGACTAAATGTAAATGTAAAACAAAATCCAGGCAGAAACAAAAACTCTCAATTTCATCGTGTTCAAGCTTTTATTACTCAAAACCAGTCGCACTTAGAGGGATTCTGACAGCAGGGGGGACGGGGACGTCAGAGTTATCTGCACAAGCCACCTTGTCATATTGCACTATGTTGACCCATTTTTATATTTATATCTATTTTATATTTTATTTGACATATTTTACATATTGTTTAGCCCTTTAGTATTAGTTAGACTTTGTACACTGCTTTTATTTTAGATCCTGATATGTTTATTGTATTCACATTCCTGCCACAGTAAATTCCTTGTTTGTGTGAACTTACATGGAGAATAAAAAAAATTCTGATTCTGTGTGTCTGTGTGACTATTTTTCTTTGTGCCTGACCTCTTGTCTCTCCTCTCCACAGTTGAAGCAGAAGCCAGGAGAGGACAACCCCATCTTTGTCCCCACCGACTCAGAGTACGACTGGCTGATGGCCAAGATCTTCGTTAGGAGCGCCGACTTTAATGAGCACCAGCTGAACGCCCACCTGCTGCGTACCCACCTCCTCTGTGAGGTGTTCGCTGTGGCCTTGCTGCGCAACCTTCCCATGGTGCACCCCCTCTACAAGGTCAGCAGGTTGGAGGAAATGGCCTCCATGTTGTGATAATTGTTACATGAAATGTTATTACTATTCTCACGTTGGTTTGTAAGACATTGTTTGCTATATCCAAGGCAAAATCTGAACACCATTAATCTCCAACAGTTTTTAATAAGACTTTATTTTAATAATAAGACTTTATTTATATAGCACATTTCATACAATAATTGCAGTTCAAGGTGTTTTACATAAAATCAAGAAAAACAGTAAAAAAAAGTAATAAAACCCTTTTGAGATAAAATTACTAAAATGCTTTGGTAAAAATATAGGTTTTAATCTGTCTTTTGAAAATGTCTAGCGTGTTTGCTTCCCTAATAGTTATGGGTAATTTGTTCCAAAGTTTTGGGGCGTAGTTGACAAAGGCCGCATCACCAGTCTTCTTCTGACTGCTTCTGGTGACCTCTAATAGGCCTGCATCTGAAGAATGCAGTGTTGTAGCTGGTGTGTAGTTCGTAAGTTTTTAATATTTATTAAATGATTTGTCCTGTTTCAGCTACTCGTTCCCCATACACGCTACAGCCTTCAAATCAACTCCATGGCCAGATCTCTGCTGATATCAGAAAATGGAGTTTTCACTCAGGCAAGAACATTGTACAGTTACTGTGCACAATGCAACAAACGTTGATATATTCTGATTTTGTGGGGGAAAAAAGGTTAGGTTCATACAAAACAACAAAATCAATTACTTCTGATTTTCTGTTTAGTATGCAGCGTCGGGTGGAGAGGGAATGTTTACTATCCTGCGGAGAGCGGTGTCCTCTCTGACCTACAGCTCCCTCTGTCTGCCGGAGGACATCGCTGCACGAGATCTGGAATCCATCCCCAACTTCTACTACAGAGACGACGGGCTCAGACTGTGGGATATAATCCACAGGTGTGTATGTTGCTGTGGGATGTGATCCACAGGTGTGTATGTTGCTGTGGGATGTGATCCACAGGTGTATATGTTGCTGTGGGATATGATCCACAGGTGTGTATGTTGCTGTGGGATGTGATCCACAGGTGTGTATGTTGTTGTGGGATATGATCCAGAGGTGTGTATGTTGCTGTGGGATATGATCCAGAGGTGTGTATGTTGCTGTGGGATATGATCCACAGGTGTGTATGTTGCTGTGGGATATGATCCACAGGTGTGTATGTTGCTGTGGGATATGATCCACAGGTGTGTATGTTGTTGTGGGATATGATCCACAGGTGTGTATGTTGCTGTGGGATATGATCCACAGGTGTGTATGTTGCTGTGGGATGTGATCCACAGGTGTGTATGTTGCTGTGGGATGTGATCCACAGGTGTGTATGTTGTTGTGGGATATGATCCAGAGGTGTGTATGTTGCTGTGGGATATGATCCAGAGGTGTGTATGTTGCTGTGGGATATGATCCACAGGTGTGTATGTTGCTGTGGGATGTGATCCACAGGTGTGTATGTTGTTGTGGGATATGATCCACAGGTGTGTATGTTGTTGTGGGATATGATCCACAGGTGTGTATGTTGTTGTGGGATATGATCCAGAGGTGTGTATGTTGCTGTGGGATATGATCCACAGGTGTGTATGTTGCTGTGGGATATGATCCACAGGTGTGTATGTTGCTGTGGGATATGATCCACAGGTGTGTATGTTGCTGTGGGATGTGATCCACAGGTGTATATGTTGCTGTGGGATGTGATCCACAGGTGTGTATGTTGCTGTGGGATGTGATCCACAGGTGTGTATGTTGTTGTGGGATATGATCCAGAGGTGTGTATGTTGCTGTGGGATATGATCCAGAGGTGTGTATGTTGCTGTGGGATATGATCCACAGGTGTGTATGTTGCTGTGGGATATGATCCACAGGTGTGTATGTTGCTGTGGGATATGATCCACAGGTGTGTATGTTGTTGTGGGATATGATCCACAGGTGTGTATGTTGCTGTGGGATATGATCCACAGGTGTGTATGTTGCTGTGGGATGTGATCCACAGGTGTGTATGTTGCTGTGGGATGTGATCCACAGGTGTGTATGTTGTTGTGGGATATGATCCAGAGGTGTGTATGTTGCTGTGGGATATGATCCAGAGGTGTGTATGTTGCTGTGGGATATGATCCACAGGTGTGTATGTTGCTGTGGGATGTGATCCACAGGTGTGTATGTTGTTGTGGGATATGATCCACAGGTGTGTATGTTGTTGTGGGATATGATCCACAGGTGTGTATGTTGCTGTGGGATATGATCCACAGGTGTGTATGTTGCTGTGGGATATGATCCACAGGTGTGTATGTTGCTGTGGGATGTGACCCACAGGTGTGTATGTTGCTGTGGGATATGATCCAGAGGTGTGTATGTTGCTGTGGGATATGATCCACAGGTGCAACTGTTAACGTTTACAAACAGCAGATGAGAGGTGCATTCTGAACCACTTAAAGTACATTGTATGACCTTGGCTCTACGTTTTTTGTGCTTGTGAGTAGGTTTGTCCAGGGAGTGATTGGTCACTACTACAAGTCAGACGTTGACGTCCAGCAGGACTCTGAGCTGCAGAACTGGATCAAGGAGATCTTCATCCATGGATTCATGTCCAGGGCCAGCTCAGGTAACACAGTTCAGAGCACCATAGTTAAAGCCAGGGTAGGTAGGTTTTGTGAACCGAGGCAAGAGGAAACCTAGGTCTTGTGAATTTCGGCAAGACTTTGAACGATTCAAACCAAAATATCCCACCACTTCCTACAAAGCCACTCCCCCAAAACACATGAACAAGCTGCCTGACTACTGTTGTTTGCTGTTTGTTTTAATGTTTTTGTTGTTGAAAATATGTATGTCTCCTTAAGGCTCTATAACATTCAATGAATGTGTTTTTGGCCTTTTTTCTCCATGTCTCCTCTGTTTTCAGGAATCCCTGAATCTTTCGAGACTTTGGGGGAACTCGTCAAGTTTGTCACCATGGTGATCTTTACAGGCTCCGCCCAGCACTCTGCTGTCAACACTGGACAGGTAGGATTCTATGTAAAACTTTAAGTGAAGTTTGAACTGAAGATTGAAAGCAATTCCAAACTGTCACTACCAGTCAGTTCTTCCTCTGTTGTGATTTAACACCAACCTGGTAATAAAAATGAGCTGTTTCCTTTCTTTGAAGTTCGACTATGGCGGTTGGCCGCTCAACGCCCCGATCTCCCTGCAACTGCCTCCTCCCACCACTAAGGGGCAGAGTTCTGAGAGCACCATGCTGCACACCTTGCCAGACGTCAACACCACAGCGCATGGCATGGCCACTATGTGGATACTCAGCACAGAGTCCAGTGACTTTGTAAGTTTAACAAAGACTCCACCAGTCCCTGTCAGGTGAACTGACACCGGTCTTGTGAGACAGATGATTATCCATAACTGACATATTCTTCACGTCCTGGCCAGGTCCCTCTTGGTGAATACCCAGACGAGCACTTCAGTGAGGATGCCCCCTGCAGGCTGATAAAGGAATTCCAAGCAGAGCTGAAGACCTTCAGTGAGTCTGTCAAGACCAGGAACTCCGGTCTGGACGTTCCCTACACATATCTGGATCCTGAGCAGATGGAGAACAGTGTGAGCCTTTAGACAGCAGACAGGGGACTCATCCTGCATCAGCATCTGGTACCTGCTCTTGGTTTAGATGTGATTAGGATGGTAATAGCATGTTGGTTGTGTCAGAATATGCTCCTGTTGGTTCACAGTAACATTGGATGAAAGTTTTAATTGAGACGATGCATCACAAAATTGAATATGATTCATAAATGAATGATATTTTGATCCAAATACAATTTTAATGAGAGATGTACTTTTTTGCAGCTCAATAAAAACATATTTCACAAATGTTGGTGTTTGTCACTCACCTGCTCGCAGTCCGAAACCAGAGATGCAAAAGTCCACACATCCTTCACTCAAGTAGAAGTACAGATACTCATGTTTATAAAGACTCTGGGAAAAGTACTGACTACACTTTTTTACTCAAGTTAAAGAAGTATGGGCTTCGTAAAAAGTAGCCATTACTACTACCTGTTTTAGTGTCACGCTGGTAACTGGACCTCACATCATATTAATACATTAATACCAAAAGACACTATAGACACGCAGCGCATTCGCCAGGAATGGCCATGGGTGATCAGCATTGTCTCTTCTCAGTCTATGTAACCGGTGTGAATTGGTGAATCTCACTCACTCCTCCAAGTATATAAGAGGCCACCCGCGTCAATGAAGAGCTAGCTTTTCGTTGGTGTAGCTGGTAGTGGTCGCGCTTGGCAGGTCAGAGGTGGCGTGTTCGAGCCCAGCGAGTGGCGAACATCGGCCCGTATACCTCAGACGGAGCGTGGCCACGCCTGTTACATCTACATCGCTACTCCCTCCATAACGTTAGACATTCTTCTTGTTGCCTCCTGCCTTGCTCCATGGTAGCTTAGTAGACTAGGCAGACATCCCAAGTCTCCCGGAAGTTCCGGGAGACTCCCGCATTTCAACAGTGGCTCCCTGACACCCGCAAATGCTCTACAATCTCCCGAAAATCGGGTATTTTGTATTTAGAGCAAGCGAGAGACTGTCCAATGGTCATTTCTGGTAGGGACAGGTGGGATATTGTGCGTCCTGATGCGTCTTGGGGGGGGGGGGGGGGGGGGGGGGGTACGTGCTGGTAGAAGGCTACATCATGCGACCGGATTGCGCCCCAGGTTGGGATGTCTGACTAGGTAACGTTTGTTGTGTGTGATAGCCAGGAAATGAAAGAAGGCTCGCAGTGACAATAAATAATATTGATCATGCCACCAAATTGCGACTGACTAGCCATCCCCCTCACCTGTTGAGACTGACTTTCTCCTTGCAAGGAAATATGGAGTCAGTACTTCCTGCAGGAGTCATGTGTGCTTCAGGAGAAAGTGCCAAGGTTACGAGTTTCACTGTACATTCTTTCTGCACAAGACCGGATTAACTGGATACATTCATCTAAGATTCTTATCAGAGCCAGGAAGGGAAAGTAATTAATACAACTTCCTGGTGGTTTACATGAAATCAACATATAATTAACTGTGTAACGATACATGTTTGAAGACTACAATGTGTAGTACCCCTCCTTCCTCTTACATCTGCAGCGTGTGGTTAAGACGGCAGAGACAATTATGGGATGTAGTCTCCCGGCAATCTGTGACACGTACATAAACAGATGCAGGACTGGGACTACCAGCATTATGAAAGACTTTTCCCACCTTGCCAATAGACTATTTGCCCCCTGAGCAGCATCTCTCCCCTCAGACAGGATGCTGAGCAGCATCTCTCCCCTCAGACAGGATGCTGAGCAGCATCTCTCCCCTCAGACAGGATGCTGAGCAGCATCTCTCCCCTCAGGCAGGATGCTGAGCAGCATCTCTCCCCTCAGACAGGATGCTGAGCAGCATCTCTCCCCTCAGACAGGATGCTGAGCAGCATCTCTCCCCTCAGACAGGATGCTGAGCAGCATCTCTCCCCTCAGACAGGAAGCTGAGCAGCATCTCTCCCCTCAGGCAGGAAGCTGAGCAGCATCTCTCCCCTCAGGCAGGATGCTGAGCAGCATCTCTCCCCTCAGACAGGATGCTGAGCAGCATCTCTCCCCTCAGACAGGATGCTGAGCAGCATCTCTCCCCTCAGGCAGGAAGCTGAGCAGCATCTCTCCCCTCAGACAGGATGCTGAGCAGCATCTCTCCCCTCAGGCAGGATGCTGAGCAGCATCTCTCCCCTCAGACAGGATGCTGAGCAGCATCTCTCCCCTCAGACAGGATGCTGAGCAGCATCTCTCCCCTCAGACAGGATGCTGAGCAGCATCTCTCCCCTCAGACAGGATGCTGAGCAGCATCTCTCCCCTCAGACAGGATGCTGAGCAGCATCTCTCCCCTCAGGCAGGAAGCTGAGCAGCATCTCTCCCCTCAGACAGGATGCTGAGCAGCATCTCTCCCCTCAGGCAGGATGCTGAGCAGCATCTCTCCCCTCAGACAGGATGCTGAGCAGCATCTCTCCCCTCAGACAGGATGCTGAGCAGCATCTCTCCCCTCAGACAGGATGCTGAGCAGCCTCTCTCCCCTCAGACAGGATGCTGAGCAGCATCTCTCCCCTCAGACAGGATGCTGAGCAGCCTCTCTCCCCTCAGACAGGATGCTGAGCAGCATCTCTCCCCTCAGACAGGATGCTGAGCAGCATCTCTCCCCTCAGACTGGATGCTGAGCAGCATCTCTCCCCTCAGACTGGATGCTGAGCAGCATCTCTCCCCTCAGACAGGATGCTGAGCAGCATCTCTCCCCTCAGGCAGGATGCTGAGCAGCATCTCTCCCCTCAGGCAGGATGCTGAGCAGCATCTCTCCCCTCAGACAGGATGCTGAGCAGCATCTCTCCCCTCAGACAGGATGCTGAGCAGCATCTCTCCCCTCAGGCAGGAAGCTGAGCAGCATCTCTCCCCTCAGACAGGATGCTGAGCAGCATCTCTCCCCTCAGGCAGGATGCTGAGCAGCATCTCTCCCCTCAGACAGGAAGCTGAGCAGCATCTCTCCCCTCAGACAGGATGCTGAGCAGCATCTCTCCCCTCAGACAGGATGCTGAGCAGCCTCTCTCCCCTCAGACAGGATGCTGAGCAGCATCTCTCCCCTCAGACAGGATGCTGAGCAGCCTCTCTCCCCTCAGACAGGATGCTGAGCAGCATCTCTCCCCTCAGACAGGATGCTGAGCAGCATCTCTCCCCTCAGACTGGATGCTGAGCAGCATCTCTCCCCTCAGACTGGATGCTGAGCAGCATCTCTCCCCTCAGACAGGATGCTGAGCAGCATCTCTCCCCTCAGACAGGATGCTGAGCAGCATCTCTCCCCTCAGACAGGATGCTGAGCAGCATCTCTCCCCTCAGGCAGGATGCTGAGCAGCATCTCTCCCCTCAGACAGGATGCTGAGCAGCATCTCTCCCCTCAGACAGGATGCTGAGCAGCATCTCTCCCCTCAGACAGGATGCTGAGCAGCATCTCTCCCCTCAGACAGGAAGCTGAGCAGCATCTCTCCCCTCAGGCAGGAAGCTGAGCAGCATCTCTCCCCTCAGGCAGGATGCTGAGCAGCATCTCTCCCCTCAGACAGGATGCTGAGCAGCATCTCTCCCCTCAGACAGGATGCTGAGCAGCATCTCTCCCCTCAGGCAGGAAGCTGAGCAGCATCTCTCCCCTCAGACAGGATGCTGAGCAGCATCTCTCCCCTCAGGCAGGATGCTGAGCAGCATCTCTCCCCTCAGGCAGGAAGCTGAGCAGCATCTCTCCCCTCAGACAGGAAGCTGAGCAGCATCTCTCCCCTCAGGCAGGAAGCTGAGCAGCATCTCTCCCCTGAGGCAGTCTAGAGGTTAATGCCTCAACATGTGCAAATATAACCGACATGTTTAGTGCTGTCGCTTCAGTTTCTAAGCCTACGGTACCTGACATTTTGCTAAAACAGGTGAACCTAGAACATGGAGGAGAGGTGACTGGCCTGTCAGGCAGAGGAACAGGTGTCTGACAGTGAAGCCAAGGAGGGTCAGAGTGAGCAGGAGAGTGTAACTGAAGCGGTTAGCATGGTAGCTACATGATTAACAGGGAGGGATTCGCAGGGCAGGAGTGTGTGTGGGCCATGACGACGATGACGACGATTTGCTCTTTTGCATATTTACAATGACTGCAAGGATGGTGCACTGGTGGGTGGTGTCCGATCGATTGGGCAAATGTTGGTGTTTGCCACATGTTGAACTATCAGAGTACGAAACTCTCAAAGATTTTCAAGAATGATTGAGTAACTTAATCTCACCAGACCACATTTGTTAGAGTACTTCCTGCTTCCTGTAATAATCAGTTCCTGTTCCTGCTCACTGATTAATAAACAACACAGCAACTGATGAACGTTGCTTTTTATTACAAAAGGAGGAAGATATACCTTAAGATCTGAAAGTCATTCATTAGCAGAGAAAATCATCAAAGACATGATGTTATCCTTTTTTTTTTCTTAGCAAACATCTTGACACTTTGCAGCTTCCTAATGCGGATGGAACTGTTATTTTATTTTTTATACCTTAAGAGTTATTAATAATCACAAGTCTTTAATGTTTTACAAATATGATCTGACTTATTGCAAGTACACCAACATATCAGGTCAGAAGAGTGTGGCTTCTCATTTTTGTCAATCCTGTAAAAAGGGATGGCCGTTATAGAGGAAACTATATTAGGTGGTGCCATGCCCAATAATGTATCAGTGTTGTGTCGTGTGATTTTGTGTTGGATTGTCTTGTTAAATTTGCATTATAAATGGCCTCTTAACCCCTCTGACAGACCTGTGAAGCCACAATTAGACTGTGAACTCACAACAATCAGTCAAGCCACAATATGAGCCAAAGTACCATATCATTACTGGGGTACAAGACTAAATAAGCGATTTAATTGGTCATCTAGACCACATGATGTATGAAGGCCGGCTGGTAATACAGAGTTTTAATGGGATTATTCAAATTAGAAACCTGCTGTCTAAGAGGAATTATTGAACACACCACAGTGTTCCCTGAACACAAATGTTGTTTTCCTGCATACCTGGCGCACGAAGCTGCCTTTTAACCTTACTGAAATTAAATGTCTTCCTTCATTCTTTCCCTATCAAGGAAGCACCAATGGTAAAATACATGATCTACTTACAATCGTTTTAACTAATCGTTTTAAGCTAATTGAATCGTTAATATTTAACCCAAACCCCTATATAAAGTAGAAGTGGGAGCAGTTAAATATTGTAGTATAATGCTACTGGTGGAAGGTAAAGGCTTTGGGAATCCTGTTGTAGGAGGCTTAACATATGAGAAGTGGGGGCAAGATGACACCCAGTCTTGCACTGTTGAATCTAATACAAAAAACTGTGATCTGCATATGTTACCATTTGTTTCCTGGTTTTATTCATCACTGTCATAACCCCTTTGGTTAAGAGATTCATGGAATCTGGAGGTACCACATATTTGCACAGATATAAAAGGGGCAATTGGGAAAGAGTTGTTTCACAGAAGCCAACCCGACCGATCTTCACATCTACAACAGGTGGGAGCTCTAAGAAAATACTTATTATGTTAATAAGAATGAAGAGTTGCTGTATTATTTCTTAGAGGAATTCTCAACTGTTAATGTTGTCTTTCTTATAATATAATTTACAGCATCTTAGTCAATTTATACATTATATGTCAGATTTTAAATAGGGTAAAGTAAAAAGAAGTCTGTAAATCTAAAACCAGAAAATGTTCACAGGCCTTTCTATGCAATAGACACCGTTCATTTCAACAAGATTAACCTGCATCAATGATAATTTTAATATATATATTTTTTTCTACTACTTTATTTTTTACAGAAGGACCATGGTGTCTTACTCAGTGACTGTGTTTACGGGTGACAGGCTGTGGTCTGGCACATTCAATCGTGTTTACATCCAGCTGGTGGGGACGAAGGGAAAGAGCGCTCGTCAGAGGGCCAATCCTGTCTGGGGATTTGAAATGAAAGAGGTAAAGCGATGGTCCGACCTGGATAGAAGTTCTGCTCAGTCGCACTTTGATCATTTTACTTGTGTTGACTCATGTCTCATTGTGACCTATATTATTATTGACCTTAATGTAATTGTTAATTGTGTAATTTAATTAATAATGTAAATATTATTACATTATTAATTAAATATAACTAAATATATAATAACTTCATGTTAGTTTTTTTTCTTCTCTTGATTACCGTAGAGGCTATGACGATAAACAAATTAACTTACTAGCTTTCCCAGTACGTGAAATCATTCTGTGTTTGAAAGTTGCCCTATTCGTTTTAAAGTTGTCATTAATAAAAAAAAAAAAAATTTGAACTGCAAAAAACAATTTGAACTGCAAAATTGTTCTCTTTCTCTTCTTTCCCAGTATACATTCACCGTTGAATGCCCCACCTCCCTGGGTGACCTGGTGGCGCTGGAACTGGACAAGCAACCTCTGCTAGTTTCTGACGCCTGGTTCTGTGCCAAAGTCATAGTGGTGACCCCAGAGAAGGACACGGCACATTTCCCCTGCTACAGGTGGATCTCAGACAACAAGGTCCACTACTTCAGAGAGGGAAAAGGTCAGCTCGCTACACACACACTCGAAACACACATTATAAACATGGAGAGGAACTAGAGGTAAGAATATGAAGAAGGATACATAAATGTGTAAGAATATAAAGGAAAATAATATTTTCTTCTTTGCACAGCTAAAATAGTGTATGAGGACATCGATTCTAACCAGTCCTATAGGAAGGAGGAGCTCAAGGATAGAGTCCGGGACTACAGGTGAGTTCATAGGGGTCAGGGTTCAGGGACTACAGGTGAGTTCATAGGGGTCAGGGACTACAGGTGAGTTCATAGGGGTCAGGGACTACAGGTGAGGTCATAGGGGTCAGGGACTACAGGTGAGTTCATAGGGGTCAGGGACTACAGGTGAGGCCATAGGGGTCAGGGACTACAGGTGAGATCATAGGGGTCGAGGACTAGGTGAGGTCATAGGGGTCAGGGACTACAGGGGAGGTCATAGGGGTCAGGGACTACAGGTGAGATCATAGGGGTCAGGGACTACAAGTGAGTTCATAGGGGTCAGGGGTCAGGGACTACAGGTGATTTCATAGGGGTTAAGGTACAGAGTTCAGAGGATAACCATGAGTGGTCATTACATCTGCAAACATACATACATGGACTCAGTAAATTGAACAAGATTTATATCATAGCATGTCGTAACATTTCATTCTGTGCTGTTCTTCAGATGGGATTCGTATAAAGAAGGTTTACCTTACGGCATGGAATCTGAGGGTCCCATGTCTCTGCCCCTAGAGGTACGATTCTCCTTCACCAAGGAAGCAGAGTTCCTCTTAACAGCTGTCACAAAGTAAGTTTCTTTTTTTTCTGTAGGCCTACTGTATGCCTTAACAGAATACCTCCACCAATATAGCTTTTCATCTACTTGGGTCCAATTTTACTTAAATCCTCACTGAATCCAACTTGTTTTTTGTTATGAAATATGGTCCTGAAAATGTGTAATGTTTGTGCAATAACGCAGCCGCATAAGAATGAGGCTGAAGGGTCTGCTAAACCTGGAGGAACCCTGGAAGAGCGTCGACGACATCCGCAAAGCTTTCAGCTTTCACAGAACAAGCATGTCTGGTGAGGCTGCTTTAAAAGCAATGTATTAAGTGTATGGCTTAACTACAGTTCACTGGATACTAGAGAGGATAACATTTCTCGGGAAATAGTGAATTCCCAATTTCTCCGAAGCTAGAGATGCCAAACAAGCACCTGTAGCCTACTTCTGATCAACAGGACTTGGTGGGGCATGGCGAGCACTCAACAAAACGTTTTACACATTTTATAACATAACATACTCTACCCAACAGACTACGTACAGCAACACTGGAAGGATGAAGAGTTTTTTGGTTACCAGTTCCTGAACGGAGTCAATCCCACGATCATCCGACGGTGCTCCCAGCTGCCAGAGAATTTCCCCGTGACGAACGACATGGTCAGGGACTCCCTGCATGGAGCTTGCAGCCTAACTCAAGAAATCAAGGTAGCCTACTGTACGTCCTGTCGCACAAAATATGCTTTAGATGAGAAACTACAACCAAGTCCCCCCAAGATGTTGTTGAGATTATGTTCATTCAGCAAGTTTTCCCCCCTCTCCAACAGAAAGGGAACATCTACCTGGTGGACTACAAACAGCTGGATGGAGTGACCGCTAACAAGATCAACGGGAAACAGCAGTACCTTACGGCTCCTCTCGTTTTGCTCCAGAAGACCCCGCGCAACAAACTGATACCCATCGCCATCCAGGTAATTTGATAATATAGGAAGTCCAAGGAGTCAAGTTAAACAATTGTGATACTCCCATCATGTTTGGAACTATGTTTTGGTTAACCGACTGTTGTGTGGAAAAACAGAGACTTTCATCTTCGTGCTTCACAGAGACATGGCTGAGTGAACTGATCCCGGACTCCGCGTTACAACTAGCAGGTTAAACTCGTGAGAGCGGATCGTGACTCAGTGCTTTCTGGCAAATCGAAAGGCGCTGGTATTGTTTTACTAGGGCTGTCAATAGATTTTTACTAATTCATCTCACATTTTGAAATTCATTCATCTAGATTAATAGCGATTTAAAAAATAATAATTCTTGTCCATGGTAAATCATCGTTTTCCCGTTGGGTCAGTGTTCAGGGGCGTCGTTAGACCCTTTTTACTGGGGCATGTGCCCCAGTATAAATCTGCTGTGACCCAGTATAAATCTGCTGTGCCCCAGTAAAATCTAAAGTTTGAGTTTTAACAATTTACTTAATTAGTCAGTGCATTAATTTAGATTGATAATCCTGGAAAAAATAAATGCAGTATCCCAATCAACGCTTGTAAAATCTAAGAAGTTAAACCGAAAACACAAACCCATACTGGCAGAATTCCATGTCAGCGCGCTCTTCTGAGCTTGCCAAATAGCCACTGCAGCACGCACACAGAAGTCCAGGTGTTGGACTCTGCACACAAGTCAGAAATGAAGTAGGCTAAGAAAACATTACAAAACTAAAGAAAGTTTCTAAATGACAGGTCTACCGATCATCGTATTTTGACTAAAACATAAAAATAATATTACATGAAGCTCAAAAAACAGTATTTGTGCTCAAATGATAGCGAAACAAATGTGCGTGCACGCATTAGCTATTGATGTCCCTGCCAAAGCTGATATCAAACTTCCGTCCCTGAACTGTTGTAAACTGTTAAGCAAGGGGACTTTCTATAGCATGGTAGTGCATTGTGCGCAGCAAGCTGGAAAGAAAAAAAGGAATATGAATACCTCCCACCTATAGTTATCTGCATGCATCTGAATTCACTAAATTCCTTGTTTGTGTGAACTTACATGGCGAATAAAACAAATTCTGTGTCTGTGTGACTATTTTTCTTTGTGCCTGACCTCTTGTCTCTCCTCTCCACAGTTGAAGCAGGAGCCAGGAGAGGACAACCCCATCTTTGTCCCCACCGACTCAGAGTACGACTGGCTGATGGCCAAGATCTTCGTTAGGAGCGCCGACTTTAATGAGCACCAGCTGAACGCCCACCTGCTGCGTACCCACCTCCTCTGTGAGGTGTTCGCTGTGGCCTTGCTGCGCAACCTTCCCATGGTGCACCCCCTCTACAAGGTCAGCAGGTTGGAGGAAATGTATATAGCTAATTTCATACAAGAATTGCAGTAGTAGTTGACAAAGGCTGCATCAATCTTCTTATGACTGCTTCTGGTGACCTCTAATAGGCCTGCATCTGATGATCGCAGTGTTCTAGCTGGTGTGTAGCTAGTGTGTAGTTTTTAATATTTATTAAATGATTTGTCCTTTTTCAGCTACTCGTTCCCCATACCCACTACACCATTCAAATCAACTCCATGGCCAGATCTCTGCTGATATCAGAAAAAGGAGTTTTCACTCAGGCAAGAACATTGTACAGTTACTGTACACAATGCAACAAACGTTGATATATTCTGATTTTGTGGGGGAAAAGGTTAGGTTCATACAAAACAACAAAATCTATTTCTTCTGATTTTCTGTTTAGTATGCAGTGTCGGGTGGAGAGGGAATGTTCACTATCCTGCGGAGAGCGCTGTCCTCTCTGACCTACAGCTCCCTCTGTCTGCCGGAGGACATCGCTGCACGAGATCTGGAATCCATCCCCAACTTCTACTACAGAGACGACGGGCTCAGACTGTGGGATATAATCCACAGGTGTGTATGTTGCTGTGGGATGTGATCCACAGGTGTGTATGTTGCTGTGGGATGTGATCCACAGGTGTGTATGTTGCTGTGGGATATGATCCAGAGGTGTGTATGTTGCTGTGGGATGTGATCCAGAGGTGTGTATGTTGCTGTGGGATGTGATCCACAGGTGTGTATGTTGCTGTGGGATATGATCCACAGGTGTGTATGTTGCTGTGGGATGTGATCCACAGGTGTGTATGTTGCTGTGGGATATGATCCAGAGGTGTGTATGTTGCTGTGGGATGTGATCCACAGGTGTGTATGTTGCTGTGGGATATGATCCACAGGTGTGTATGTTGCTGTGGGATATGATCCACAGGTGTGTATGTTGCTGTGGGATATGATCCACAGGTGTGTATGTTGCTGTGGGATGTGATCCACAGGTGTGTATGTTGCTGTGGGATGTGATCCACAGGTGTGTATGTTGCTGTGGGATGTGATCCACAGGTGTGTATGTTGCTGTGGGATGTGATCCACAGGTGTGTATGTTGCTGTGGGATATGATCCACAGGTGTGTATGTTGCTGTGGGATATGATCCACAGGTGTGTATGTTGTTGTGGGATATGATCCAGAGGTGTGTATGTTGCTGTGGGATATGATCCACAGGTGCAACTGTTAACGTTTACAAACAGCAGATGAGAGGTGCATTCTGAACCACTTAAAGTAAATTGTATGACCTTGGCTCTACGTTTTTTTGTGCTTGTGAGTAGGTTTGTCCAGGGAGTGATTGGTCACTACTACAAGTCAGACTTTGACGTCCAGCAGGACTCTGAGCTGCAGAACTGGATCAAGGAGATCTTCATCCATGGATTCATGTCCAGGGCCAGCTCAGGTAACACAGTCCAGAGCACCATAGTTAAAGGCAGGGTAGGTACGTTTTGTGAACCTAGGCAAGAGGCAACCTAGGTTTTGCGAGTTTTGGCAAGAGTTTGAATGATTCAAACCAAAATATCCCACCACTTCCTACAAAGCCACGCCCCCAAAACACATGAACGCGCTGCCTGACTACTCTCGGGAGTTAGACAGACAAGTAGCCCGTCCAATCATTGAATCTGTTCCGAATGCCATCCAATCATTAAGTTCGATCCAAAATAAATTATTGGTTGTGTTTATTACAGTCATGTGACACCCACAGATATCAGATTTATTTTATTTTACTATCAAACCTTTAGATGTATTGGTTGCTATCAGAAGTTTGTTTCAGAAAATATGACAAAAAATGCATGTCAACAACATTGCTAACCTTTAATGTATATTAATATATTGTTATTGTCCTGAAACACACAGTATTATGTTGCAACCTTTGCTATTTTACGTGTCACTCACATAAATCATAGCAATGATTCATTGTTGTTGTCACATAGGCTATACTTTTCTGCCTGTCATAATTTTTTGTATTAATGTTTTTGTTGTTGAAAATATGTATGTCTCCTTCAGGCTCTATAACATTCAATTAAAGCCCATGTCTCTTCCGTTTCCAGGAATCCCTGAATCTTTCGAGACTGTGGCGGAACTCGTCAAGTTTGTCACCATGGTGATCTTTACAGGCTCCGTCCAGCACTCTGCTGTCAACAGTGGACAGGTACGATTCTATGTAAAACTCCAAAAGCAATTCCAAACTGTCACTACCAGTCAGTTCTTCCTCTGTTGTGATTTGTCACCAACCTGGTAATAAAAACAAGCTGTTTCTCCTCTTTGAAGTTCGACTATGGCGGTTGGCCGCTCAACACCCCGATGTCCCTGCAACTGCCTCCTCCCACCACTAAGGGGCAGAGTTCTGAGAGCACCATGCTGCAGACCTTGGCAGACGTCAACACCACGGTGCATGGCATGCCTATGTGGACACTCAGCAAGCAGTCCAGTGACTTTGTAAATTTAACAAAGACTCCACCAGTCCCTGTCAGGTGAACTGACACCTGTCTTGTGAGACAGATGATTATCCATAACTGACATATTCTTCACGTCCTGGCCAGGTCCCTCTTGGTGAATACCCAGAGGAGCACTTCAGCGAGGATGCCCCCTGCAGGCTGATAAAGGAATTCCAAGCAGAGCTGAAGACCTTCAGTGAATCTGTCAAGACCAGGAACTCCGGTCTGGACGTTCCCTACACATATCTGGATCCTGAGCTGATGGAGAACAGTGTGAGCCTTTAGACAGCAGACAGGGGCCTCATCCTGCATCAGCATCTGGTACCTGCTCTTGGTTTAGATGTGATTAGGATGGTAATAGCATGTTGGTTGTGTCAGAATATGCTCTTGTTGGCCTGACTTCATTCACAGTAACATTGGATTAAAGTTTTCATTGAGACAATACATTACAAAATTGAATATGATTCATACATGAATGAAACCGAATGCTGATATTTTGATCCAAATACAATTTTAACTAGAGAGGGTACAATTTCTGGGGAAATTGTAGGGTGTGCTTGCTTGCGTCGGTTGTAGGTGGGTCCGTCCCCTTAAGTTTTTCCCTTCTAGTGATATTTTCAAGCATTCGTATTGCATAATTCATTAAGAACCCCCTTTGAAACAAGCGAACCCCCTTTGAAACAAGCTACTGTAACAACGTTGTCACCGGCAGTATTTCAGATGGAATCGCGATTCAAACAGTACCGTCTGCTAACTGAAAATATGCCCCCAAAAACGTAAATAAGTTTGACATTAATTTAGGGGGAAATGGCTAATTCAAAAAAAGTTTGCTATGAGCAAGCTAGGTGCTGTTGCTAGCCAAACGTCACTGAGAAAGTGCCAGAAATGAGAATGTTTCTTTTGACATAAAGTTTAGGCTGTGGCATTGAAGACAGCGACAAACCACACAAGCTGACTTAAAATACATCATTTATTGTGACATTACTTACTGTACATACAAGTCTTGATTTGCTTAAATGTACATGTGCTGCTAGTACACCACGGCACGATACTTGCCGTGCAACAGCACATAAATGCACGTTGTATCCATGCGTCGTTGCTAACGTGTGCTGTCGACGTTGTGACGTCGACTAGCACTGAGTACCCTTCGTTGACTAAAGACACTTTTTGACACAAAAACTTTGTAACCTCTTAAACCGTGCAAGGGAACGTAAATAAAAATACAAGCAACGCAATCGAGACCAAGACAAATCTTTTAACACAGGCGTTGTCTATGTAGTCCGAATATTGGCTGATCCTTAGGGGGGCAAAAATAATAATATATATGTGAGAGAACAATGGTTTTGCCTCGCCGAAGGTGTGAGCACACCCAATGAGAAATGTACTTTTTTGCAGCTCAATAAAAACATATTTCACAAATGTTGGTGTTTGTCACTCACCTGCTCACAGTCCGAAACCAGAGATGCAAAAGTCCACACATCCTTCACTCAAGTAGAAGTACAGATACTCATGTTCATAAAAACTCTGGGAAAAGTACTGACTACACTTTTTTACTCAAGTTAAAGAAGTATGGGCTTCGTAAAAAGTAGCCATTACTACTACCTGTTTTAGTGTCACGCTGGTAACTGGACCTCACATCATATTAATACATTAATACCAAAATACACTATAGACACGCAGTGCAATCGCCAGGAATGGCCATGGGTGATCAGCATTGTCTCTTCTCAGTCTATGTAACCGGTGTGAATTGGTGAATCTCACTCACTCCTCAAGTATATAAGAGGCCACCCGCGTCAATGAAGAGCTAGCTTTTCGTTGGTGTAGCTGGTAGTGGTCGCGCTTGGCAGGTCAGAGGTGGCGTGTTCGAGCCCAGCAAGTGGCGAACATCGGCCCGTATACCTCAGACGGAGCGTGGCCACGCCTGTTACATCTACATCGCTACTCCCTCCATAACGTTAGACATTCTTCTTGTTGCCTCCTGCCTTGCTCCATGGTAGCTTAGTAGACTAGCTAACGTTTGTTGTGTGTGAGCCAGTAAATGAAAGAAGGCTAGCAGTGACAATAAATAATATTGATCTAATATTGATTTGTTGAACCAAATAGATTAAAACTAAAGAAACAAGCCTGGTTTGAAAATGTAATGTTATAAATTTTTATGCATTTATAAGCTGTAAGTGTGAGCGCTTGAGCAAAAGTTGTTGAAAGAATAATGTGTCTGTATTTAGGTGTCTGAACAAAAGATGTGCGTGTGCACAGGAAACTGGATGTCACACATCACATGACCTCACGCATCACATGACCTCACGCATCACATGACCTCACGCATCACATGACCTCACGCATCACATGACCAAAACCTGTAAAAGTGGTGGAGACAGGTACTGTATATAAGGATTATGTGGTGGGCCGAAAACTGGATATATGACACCTCAGGTATAAACGAAGGGGAAACACCATGATATGGGGTTGTCTTAACATTTCTGTCTCTCAGTAGAGAACTGAGAGAACATCACATGTTTACCAAATGCTTACAAGAGATAACGAAAGCTCAAACCTTGTGCAAAGAACAGAGGGCAGGGCAAACTGACATTTTGGGGTTTAGAAGAGAATCACACCATGGCAGGATAACTGCCATGGACATCAGGGGCGTTCTGTGTGCTATATAAACTGACTGTATTCTATGATTAAGTAGGCTCTCAATCTCGTGTGCGGAGAGACCTAGTGTATGTTGCCTTTCTGACTTGATCAATAAACGTGAGTTTGCATCTGAAAACGTGGCTTGACTCCCTGTGTCGGCCTTTCGCACCTGTTCGGCTAGAAAGCCAGCCACCACAATTATAATACGTGTGCTACTAATATAGGAAAATGTGGGAATAGATAAAAGAATAAGTATAATGTATAACTTCTTGCTTCTACTGATTGCCAAGAGGAAACTGTGGTGGGCCTGACAAGAGCGAGAGTTTCCTATGTGAACTGTGGAGACACTGCTGGTGGAAGGGTGTCTTGTGTAGAAAAGGGCTCCCAGAGTTTGGGACTGCTTCTCTCTGCCGATTATCACTTGTTACTTCCTGTTACTTAGGAGAGCAGTCTAGCTCTGACACTGGTGCTGTCTGTATCATATCTCATGTTGTAATCAATAGAGCTTGTTTGAACCAAGAAGCCTTGTCCTCATCTCTTATTGTCCTTGACCTCCACCACCATTAGGAGTAAAACCCATCGCTGCAGTTGGGTCATCCCATCTCCCCCTCTTCCTTTCTCACCAACTGTAGGTGTGAAATGGTCTACGGCTAGTTCACAAGAATGTTCAAATTCTTGTTCTTGACCTCTTCCTCTCTCCTTCCTCTCACATCCCAGGATGCACCTTCTTCCTCAACACTAGTTATCCCCCTCACTCACCTGCTCAAACTGGCTAACCATCCCTCTCACTCACCTGTTGAGACTGGCTAGCCACCCCCCTCACTCACCTGTTGAGACTGGATAGTTATCCCCCTCACTCACCTGTTGAGACTGACTAGCCATCCCCCTCACTCACCTGTTGAGACTGACTAGCCATCCCTCTCACTCACCTGTTGAGACTGGCTAGCCACCCCCCTCACTCACCTGTTGAGACTGGCTAGCCATCCCCCTCACTCACCTGTTGAGACTGACTAGCCATCCCCCTCACTCACCTGTTGAGACTGACTAGCTATCCCCCTCACCTGTTGAGACTGGCTAGCCACCCCCCTCACTCACCTGTTGAGACTGACTAGCCATCCCCCTCACTCACCTGTTCAGGCTGACTTCCTCCTTGCAAGTGAATATGGAGTCAGTACTTCCTTGAGTAGTCATGTGTGTGTCAGGAGAAAGTGCCAAGTCAGATATGATGTATGTTGGTGATTATATAAGTTTGGCACAATGTTGTTGTTTTAGTTCACATTTACATTTATTAATTTAGCAGACGCTTTTATCCAAAGCGACTTCCAAGAGAGAGCTTTACAAAGTGCATAGGTCACTGATCACAGGTTCAGTCCTGTATTTATGTCCTTCCGATGCATTTTCATTTCCCTTTTGAACTACAATTACTTCTTTACACCTACCAGTGTTTGGTTTGTTTTGGCACGTTAGCCTATGTTAGTTTGTGTATTGTAATTTTTCCCAGTTGTGTTCCATATATAAAGGCCACAAATACACTGTTTCCAAGACAATGATTTCCACACCGAGATTCATCATCTATTGCACCTTTAAAATCATTAATAGTGTTTGAAGAGAGGTCAAATTTATTCAGAATTTGTTATCTATCCTACTTTAAACTTATGTTAAAAAATTTATTATTTTGACTTTGTCCTTAACACTGTTACAACTCTTATTAAACAGATGTGGTGGTATATTGATTACAACACAGGTTAGGAGTTTCGCTGTACATTCTTGCTGCACAAGACTGGATTAACTGGATACATTCATCTAAGATTCTTATCAGAGCCAGGAAGGGAAAGTAATTAATACAACTTCTGGTAAACCAGGTGGTTTAAAGGAAATCTCCAACATATGATTTTTATGAACTTATGATCAATTATTTAACAGTACATGTTTGAAGACTACAATGTTTAGTACCCCTCCTTCCTCACATCCCAAGATGCACCTCTTTCCTCAGCATTGGACCACTAGCTGACTAGCCAACCCCTCACCTGTTGAGACTGGCTAGCCATCCCCCTCACCTGTTGAGACTGGCTAGCCATCCCCCTCACTCACCTGTTGAGACTGTGATGTTGAAGAATATGTATTACGTTTTTTATTTCTCAACGTTTGAAATGATGTCAATACTTTTGTAAGTTCCCTTGTATTGTGAAATATACTAAGTCTTGAAGTGAAGAATAATTGTAAGTGTCGTGAAGGGCTAGATCCTAAGTCCAAACAGACACACTGGAAGTCAGAGTCTGATGCAAAAGTTTATTCAGACACAAACGTATCTTAACAAGTGAGTGTGTTCCCAGGAGCAGACTGGAATTTTTCTCCGGACATTTGTCTTATATATCAAAACCTTATCAGTTCTGTAATTTTGCTCTTGGTACAATACTGTTTGTCACAGATGCATTATGCATTTCTCACACTATTGGTCTCTTACCCTAGGGGCTTCAGATTACAGTTACATAGAAAATTCTCCTATTTTTTAGGCTTGCTCTGGCCTTGAAGACCAGCTGCACTGGGTTGCTGAGCGTAAGGTAAATATCCAGATTTGCACTTTGGGCTTAATATCGTCTTCATATTAGTGGCAATACTAATCAGTCAACAACTTTGTATTTGGTTTTCAGTAATATAGCATATAAAAGTAAAAAAGGTGATTAGGAGGTTAATTTTCAATCATATAATCCATAATCATTCTCCATCTTCATAATTACAACAGTGTGATGTTTTTCTACAACAACTGGCTCGCCATCACTGTCACTCACCTGTTCAGACTGACTTCCTCCTTGCAAGTGAATATGGAGTCAGTACTTCCTTGAGTAGTCATGTGTACGTTAGGAGAAAGTGCCAAGGTTAGGAGTTTCACTGTACATTCTTTCTGCACAAGACTGGATTAACTGGATACATTCATCTAAGATTCTTATCAGAGGCAGGAAGGGTAAGTAATTAATACAACTTCTGGTAAACCGGGTGGTTTACAGGAAATCTCCAACATATAATTAACTTATGATTAATTATTTAACCGTACATGTTTGAAGACTACAATGTTTAGTACCCCTCCTTTCTCACATCCCAAGATGCACCTCTTTCTTCAGCACTGGAACACTAGACTGGCTAGCCATCCTCCTCACCTGTTGAGTCTGGCTAGCCATTCCCTCACCTGTTGAGTCTGGCTAGCCATCCCCCTCACCTGTTGAGTCTGGCTAGCCATCCCCCTCACTCACCTGTTGAGTCTGGCTAGCCATCCCCCTCACTCACCTGTTGAGTCTGGCTAGCCATCCCCCTCACCTGTTGAGTCTGGCTAGCCATCCCCCTCACCTTTTGAGTCTGGCTAGCCATCCCCCTCACCTGTTGAGTCTGGCTAGCCATCCCCCTCATCTGTTGAGACTGGCTAGCCATCCCCCTCACTCACCTGTTGAGTCTGGCTAGCCATCCCCCTCACTCACCTGTTGACTCTGGCTAGCCATCCCCCTCACCTGTTGAGTCTGGCTAGCCATCCCCCTCATCTGTTGAGACTGGCTAGCCATCCCCCTCACTCACCTGTTGAGTCTGGCTAGCCATCCCCCTCACTCACCTGTTGAGTCTGGCTAGCCATCCCCCTCACCTGTTGAGTCTGGCTAGCCATCCCCCTCATCTGTTGAGACTGGCTAGCCATCTCCCTCACCTGTTGAGTCTGGCTAGCCATCCCCCTCACCTGTTGAGTCTGGCTAGCCATCCCCCTCACCTGTTGAGTCTGGCTAGCCATCCCCCTCACCTGTTGAGTCTGGCTAGCCATCCCCCTCACCTGTTGAGTCTGGCTAGCCATCCCCCTCATCTGTTGAGTCTGGCTAGCCATCCCCCTCACTCACCTGTTGAGTCTGGCTAGCCATCCCCCTCACCTGTTGAGTCTGGCTAGCCATCCCCCTCATCTGTTGAGACTGGCTAGCCATCCCCCTCACCTGTTGAGTCTGGCTAGCCATCCCCCTCACTCACCTGTTGAGTGTGGCTAGCCATCCCCCTCACCTGTTGAGTCTGGCTAGCCATCCCCCTCACCTGTTGAGACTGGCTAGCCATCCCCCTCACCTGTTGAGACTGGCTAGCCATCCCCCTCACTCACCTGTTGAGACTGGCTAGCCATCCCCCTCATCTGTTGAGTCTGGCTAGCCATCCCCCTCACCTGTTGAGACTGGCTAGCCATCCCCCTCACTCACCTGTTGAGACTGTCTAGCCATCCCCCTCACTCACCTGTTGAGACTGGCTAGCCATCCCCCTCATCTGTTGAGTCTGGCTAGCCATCCCCCTCACCTGTTGAGACTGGCTAGCCATCCCCCTCACCTGTTGAGTCTGGCTAGCCATCCCCCTCACCTGTTGAGACTGGCTAGCCATCCCCCTCACCTGTTGAGACTGGCTAGCCATTCCCTCACTCAACTGTTGAGTCTGGCTAGCCACCCCCCTCACCTGTTGAGTCTGGCTAGCCATCCCCCTCATCTGTTGAGACTGGCTAGCCATCTCCCTCACCTGTTGAGTCTGGCTAGCCATCCCCCTCACCTGTTGAGTCTGGCTAGCCATCCCCCTCACCTGTTGAGTCTGGCTAGCCATCACCCTCACCTGTTGAGTCTGGCTAGCCATCACCCTGACCTGTTGAGTCTGGCTAGCCATCCCCCTCATCTGTTGAGTCTGGCTAGCCATCCCCCTCACTCACCTGTTGAGTCTGTCTAGCCATCCCCCTCACCTGTTGAGTCTGGCTAGCCATCCCCCTCATCTGTTGAGACTGGCTAGCCATCCCCCTCACCTGTTGAGTCTGGCTAGCCATCCCCCTTCACTTCAATCACAGAGACCGCTACATTGATTGATTGACCATCTAGAAGATCATCTGTTCTAAGTTCATATAAGTGTTTATGTGATGTTCTTTACCACTCTACCGTATGACCTGTATCTTATAGCCTTATATCCCCCTCACTCACCTGTTGAGTCTGGCTAGCCATACCCCTCACCTGTTGAGACTGGCTAGCCATCCCCCTCACCTGTTGAGACTGACTAGCCATCCCCTTCACTCACCTGTTGAGACTGGCTAGACATCCCCCTCACCTGTTGAGACTGGCTAGCCATCCCCCTCACTCACCTGTTGAGACTGACTAGCCACCCCCCTCACTCACCTGTTGAGACTGGCTAGCCATCCCCCTCACCTGTTGAGACTGGCTAGCCATCCCCCTCACTCACCTGTTGAGACTGGCTAGCCATCCCCCTCACTCACCTGTTGAGACTGACTAGCCATCCCCCTCACTCACCTGTTGAGACTGGCTAGCCATCCCCCTCACCTGTTGAGACTGGCTAGCCACCCCCCTCACTCACCTGTTGAGACTGACTAGCCATCCCCCTCACCTGTTGAGACTGGCTAGCCATCACCCTCACTCACCTGTTGAGACTGACTTCCTCCTTGCAAGTGAATATGGAGTCAGTACTTCCTTGAGTAGTCATGTGTACGTCAGGAGAAAGTGCCATGGTTACGAGTTTCACTGTACATTCGTTCTGTACAAGACTGGATTAACTGGATACATTCATCTATGATTCTTATCAGAGCCAGGAAGGGAAAGTAATTAATACAACTTCTGGTAAACCAGGTGGTTTACAGGAAATCTCCAACATATAATTAATTTATGATTAATTATTTAACCATACATGTTTGAAGACTACAATGTTTAGTACCCCTCCTTTCTCACATCCCAAGATGCACCTCCTTCCTCAGCACTGGAACACTAGACTGGCTAGCCATCCCCCTCACCTGTTGAGACTGGCTAGTCATCCTCTTTACTCACCTGTTGAGACTGGCTAGCCATCCCCCTCACCTGTTGAGACTGGCTAGCCATCCCCCTCACTCACCTGTTGAGACTGGCTAGCCATCCCCCTCATCTGTTGAGTCTGGCTAGCCATCCCCCTCACCTGTTGAGACTGGCTAGCCATCCCCCTCACTCACCTGTTGAGACTGCCTAGCCATCCCCCTCACTCACCTGTTGAGACTGGCTAGCCATCCCCCTCATCTGTTGAGTCTGGCTAGCCATCCCCCTCACATGTTGAGACTGGCTAGCCATCCCCCTCACCTGTTGAGTCTGGCTAGCCATCCCCCTCACCTGTTGAGACTGGCTAGCCATCCCCCTCACCTGTTGAGACTGGCTAGCCATTCCCTCACTCAACTGTTGAGTCTGGCTAGCCACCCCCCTCACCTGTTGAGTCTGGCTAGCCATCCCCCTCATCTGTTGAGACTGGCTAGCCATCTCCCTCACCTGTTGAGTCTGGCTAGCCATCCCCCTCACCTGTTGAGTCTGGCTAGCCATCCCCCTCACCTGTTGAGTCTGGCTAGCCATCACCCTCACCTGTTGAGTCTGGCTAGCCATCCCCCTGACCTGTTGAGTCTGGCTAGCCATCCCCCTCATCTGTTGAGTCTGGCTAGCCATCCCCCTCACTCACCTGTTGAGTCTGTCTAGCCATCCCCCTCACCTGTTGAGTCTGGCTAGCCATCCCCCTCATCTGTTGAGACTGGCTAGCCATCCCCCTCACCTGTTGAGTCTGGCTAGCCATCCCCCTTCACTTCAATCACAGAGACTGCTACATTGATTGATTGACCATCTAGAAGATCATCTGTTCTAAGTTCATATAAGTGTTTATGTGATGTTCTTTACCACTCTACCGTATGACCTGTATCTTATAGCCTTATATCCCCCTCACTCACCTGTTGAGTCTGGCTAGCCATACCCCTCACCTGTTGAGACTGGCTAGCCATCCCCCTCACCTGTTGAGACTGGCTAGCCATCCCCCTCACCTGTTGAGACTGACTAGCCATCCCCTTCACTCACCTGTTGAGACTGACTAGCCATCCCCCTCACCTGTTGAGACTGGCTAGCCATCCCCCTCACTCACCTGTTGAGACTGACTAGCCACCCCCCTCACTCACCTGTTGAGACTGGCTAGCCATCCCCCTCACCTGTTGAGACTGGCTAGCCATCCCCCTCACTCACCTGTTGAGACTGGCTAGCCATCCCCCTCACTCACCTGTTGAGACTGACTAGCCATCCCCCTCACTCACCTGTTGAGACTGGCTAGCCATCCCCCTCACCTGTTGAGACTGGCTAGCCACCCCCCTCACTCACCTGTTGAGACTGACTAGCCATCCCCCTCACCTGTTGAGACTGGCTAGCCATCACCCTCACTCACCTGTTGAGACTGACTTCCTCCTTGCAAGTGAATATGGAGTCAGTACTTCCTTGAGTAGTCATGTGTACGTCAGGAGAAAGTGCCATGGTTACGAGTTTCACTGTACATTCGTTCTGTACAAGACTGGATTAACTGGATACATTCATCTATGATTCTTATCAGAGCCAGGAAGGGAAAGTAATTAATACAACTTCTGGTAAACCAGGTGGTTTACAGGAAATCTCCAACATATAATTAATTTATGATTAATTATTTAACCATACATGTTTGAAGACTACAATGTTTAGTACCCCTCCTTTCTCACATCCCAAGATGCACCTCCTTCCTCAGCACTGGAACACTAGACTGGCTAGCCATCCCCCTCACCTGTTGAGATTGGCTAGCCATCCCCCTCACCTGTTGAGACTGGCTAGCCATCCCCCTCACCTGTTGACACTGGCTAGCCATCCCCCTCACCTGTTGAGACTGGCTAGCCATCCCCTCACCTGTTGACACTGGCTAGCCATCCCCCTCACCTGTTGAGACTGACTAGCCATCCCCCTCACCTGTTGACACTGGCTAGCCATCCCCTCACCTGTTGACACTGGCTAGCCATCCCCTCACCTGTTGACACTGGCTAGCCATCCCCCTCACCTGTTGACACTGGCTAGCCATCCCCCTCACCTGTTGAGACTGGCTAGCCATCCCCCTCACCTGTTGAGACTGGCTAGCCATCCCCCTCACCTGTTGAGACTGGCTAGCCATCCCCCTCACCTGTTGAGACTGGCTAGCCATCACCCTCACCTGTTGACACTGGCTAGCCATCACCCTCACCTGTTGAGACCATGGTTTACCTGTTCAACGTTTTTTTTTTCTATACAAAACCTAGACATTCAACACATGTTTAAATCTATTTATATATCTATCTATTGTTATTTTAACATGGCCTTTTCAACATTTAAAAAATACATTTCTGTCATGGAGGCAATACAATTAAGACCTTTAGGATTACACATGTTCAGTTCCCAGTCAAATTGAACCTTTCAATTAAAATCACACACAATGTGCCACAAACATTGTTTTAAAACTACATTTTTATACAAAAAATAAAGAATGAAATGTGTTTGTCTAAGAAGTACATGAGAAGCTGGATACCACTATGTTTGTGCATATGAATTGTTTGCACTTGAAGCATGTGACGCATGTCTTGCTGTTGTCTTGGGGCTCCTCTTATTACAGCAGCAATCAAGGAAGATGAAGATGATACTGTATTATTCTGAACAGTATAGAAGTTTGTGTCTTTGCGCATCCTGATTTCCTGACTCACACCTAAGCACACAACATTTACCTTGACCTCTGGAGAAGTAAGGGTGGCCCCCCTCCTGGACCTTGCTCACCATGGTTACAGTGCTCACCATGGTTACAGTGGCTGGGCTTCTTGGCAGACATGTGCTGCCTTCTCTCAAAATAGGGAAACCACTACAGGAATTCCCACTGGCTGAGTTAAGGGGAGGAGTGTGGGCTGGGTATAGAAGTGTATATATTGACGGTGCCATCGTACAGCTGTCAGAGTGTTAGTGAGATCTCAGATTTGATTGTAGTTTTTGCAAGTTCAACATGGATTATAGGTCGAACGTTGAATGAACGAGTACTTATGTGCTTTGATTTTGTACAGGGTGAGTAGTTGTTGCTTATAACACTAGCATTCTGCTAATGAATGCTGATTGTATGACATTGACATTTTAAAAGGCTTTTTAGAACAAAAAAGCGACTTCAAATACACCCAGCAGTGTGTATTTTCTTTGCCTCCTCTTTCGAATGCAACATTCAAATTACTAGACAAAAAATTATATCCTGAGAAAAGTGGATTTTGAGGGGTATATCTCCATAGACCTCCATTCATTCTGCACTCACTGGTGAGCGCCCTCAAATGGAACCAGAGTGGAACTGTAACCAGTTCAGAACCCGGACGTTTCCAGAGAGTGGCAGTTTCCTCATATTAGACATTCTCTGATTCTATCACAGACAGTGCTGTTAAGTTACTGTAGACCTTCAGTTCAATATTGTGTATTTGAATATTCAGCAAAAAGGAATATGTCAGTTTTATTAGGACCTAGGGACTTGATCTGTTCCACACACGAGGAAGACACTACAAAATGTTACCATGTGCGAAGGCAACCTCATATCTCCAAAAATAATTGAATTACTGTAAAGGAAAATTAGATTAATTGCTAACGCTAAAATAAGGCTTTTCACATTCTCTATACATAAACCGATACTCCAATTCAATCAGAACTTGTAAGGTGTACATTTTCAAAACTCTTAGTACAAAAATCCAAACTGATCACACTTGTAACGCAACTAGTCATTCTTTCAAAACCTGATGGAATGCTTTCAGTCAGTTGCACATGTTTCCAGTCCACATAATCATTGTTTCAAACACAAGATTATTGTAATATGTAATGGGAACATTTGGTTTAATCACCAAAACACAACAGTATGATCTTCTTTCAGTTTAGTACTTTTAACAATCAGTTCATCCAACAGCAAACAATGCAAGATACATGTTTCAAATCGGCCTTATAAGTGCTGAAATTAATATGTTCCAGTACTATGTAAAAGACAGATTACACAGTTTGACATTAGGCAATACACTTACATTACTCACATTTACATAATAAATAATAATTTCCAAAATATCCATCCTATGTGTAATCAAGTGAAGGATCAATGAAGACATCGTCTACAATCATTTGGGCAAATTACGTAGTTTTTACTATTTTCAGATATAATTGTAACATAGGTATACTTTCTATATTACTATGTAACTAAATGAGAACAAAACATAACATTTAGAGGCCCCATGCCCACCTCTCTGACCTCTCTGTTGGTGCCCATGCCCACTTCTCTGACCTCTCTGTTGGTGCCCATGCCCACCTCTCTGACTTGTCTGTTGGTGCCCATGCCCACCTCTCTGACCTCTCTGTTGGTGCCCATGCCCACCTCTTTGACCTATCTGTTGGTGCGCATGCCCACCCCTCTGACCTCTCTGTTGACCTCTCTCATGCCCACCTCTCTGACGGATCCCTTGTCCACAAGCTCTTCCTATTCTCTGCTGTCTATCCTGCTATGTTGAAAAAAATTGCCAGTGTTTACGCCCCTACTTTTACGTATATCTAATCCAATTGTGGTTACCCCAATCTGAAATCAAGTAGCAATAACGAGTATTCATCATGTGTGGTTAATTTATATGTTCGTACAAAAACACATTTTATTTCTGTAGTTTTCAAAATCAATATACTGTTTATTGCTGAAATGAAAATATATAGGTTTACCAAACGGTTCAGTGATTAACCATTACAGTAAGATCAGTTGGATTAAGTGTTGGTCAAATGTATTTACGCAAATAAGATGAGAAGCATATATAAAAAAAAAAAAAAGTGATTGTGTAATTTTGTGCATTGTACTTTGTCAATTGAACATGTGATTACATGTTTGAAAAAACTGACTTTTTGATGATCTGCTTTGAGTTTTGTACTAACAGTTGTGAGGTTTTACCACATACTTGTGAGAATAGTACCAAAGCGAATAAAAAAAACTGTAACAGTTGTGAGGTTTTACCACATACTTGTGAGAATAGTACCAAAGCTAATAAAAAAAACTGTAAGTAAAGCTGTTTGAACTTTGTCCAAATCTGACCCATGCTAATACAGTACACCAGTGGTACAACCCTTTTTAATGAGCAACATCAATGACTCTGCAGTTGATGTGTTGCTGAATGAATAGAGAGTGTAGATAGCTACTAGCTAGCTACCATATGGTTGTGAGGTCAATCCCTGGTCCATCATGGATACATTGATTTACCCTAAAATGGGAAATTCCAACTTTTCGGTTCCAGAAAAGCGGATTTGAATTTGTTAAATCAACTCGGAGTACGTCCACTCTGATTTAAACGCGGGCATGAGAACTGTGCTGTGATCCACCATGGCACCTGGCGACAAACAACTTTGTCCTACTTCACCACACTTCAGGTAGAAGTGTTAATACGTGTTTATGGTGAATCTGAGCACATATTCCTGAAAAAGCAATACGGCTGTAGTAGCGAAGGAGAGACAATTGCTGTAGTCAATGCATACATTTGAATGCAGTAGCCAGTCCATACATTGAACATTTAACCACACTGTCTGTTAATATTACAAGTGAAAAAGTGGTGGACTTAATAAAATAGCATGTTCAATGTAAATTGTAATAAAGACAAAAATATAGATCAGAGAAACCCATTTTCTGGAACACATCCCTTAAGGCTTATATATGCTTCTGCGTTTTTCGAAAAACGGACACATGGGAACGCCCTCTTCTCCGAGGAACGCCCTCTACGAGCTCTCCGTCAGCCCTCGGAGAGCCCCGGAGAGCTCGACGTGCACCTCCTGAATTTTCTAACTATCCGTCGTGAGCGACGGAGAGCTACGGAGACCCCCTTGGCTGTGATTGGTCAGTATTAAGAATCGCTTGCATCAGGGGCGGGGTCGGGGTTGCTGGGATAAACAGGACAAACAGAATCCTTTGACCGCCATTGCTGTAAGTTGTCACAATTCATATTTCACCTAAACAGTACATGTAAATCAGCATCTGAATTAAAATGTGACGATAAATGGGCAATGTAGTTGCTGAAAATGTGCGTATTTTATTGATGAAACGGCTAATTTGTAAATTTGCTCCGACTTCTCGATAACCTAGGTAAATAAACACCCCACGACGATTTACAAAAAAACGTTGCGCCACCTACTCTTCTGGCGGTGAATTGTTTTCAGCATCCACAGCCTACGGAGAACCATAAACGCAGTCTATCCGTCCGTATCCGTGCGTATCCGTGCGCCCGCCCATCCGTAAACGGAGACGCAGAAGCATATTGCGGCCTTTATACTATTATTTCTGTGTTGTTGTCAACACCACAGATGTAACTTTATTTTTAGGCGTAAACAAACATGGTTAAATTGCATAGTAGAGATGTTAACCCTTGTGTTATCTTCGGGTCGTTCTGACCCATCAGTCATTGTGACCCACCGTCGTATTGCGACAACTTTACCGCATACAAAAACAAAGTGAAGCATTTTCTTTTAACCGTTGGGCTGTCTCAGACCCCCCACATTGCGAAGGTTAAAAGAAAATTATTTTTATTTGTTTTTGTATTGGGTAAAATTGGGTAAACACAACGATGGTTCGTTATGAACCTTTGGGTCATGTGACCCGAAGGCAGCACGAGGGTTAAGCGTTTCAAAAAATATTCACAGTGATTTAACTTTCTCAAACAGGAAGTACGAGCATCAGTAATCATGTATTTATTATTTCCTTAGGCAAGGAGTCAAAGACAAGACAAGGCAACATTGTCAGATCCAGAATCAAGAACCTCCAGATTTTGCAGTAAACTCAGGGATCTTTGACTGGGTGAAACTTTCTGGTTAAAGGTGTTTAAAGATGAATTAAATATTGTTAATTTGACACCATTACAAAATTAAAATAATACAGAGCAAAAAAAGATTGAAAACATATTCGCTTCACATGAGGGGAAAAAAAGCCCTTGAAGCAACTCAGTGAAAAGTGACAACGGGCAAATTGAATCTTCTAAAAACAGACAAGAGGAAGTGAGAAAAGGTTTAAATAATATTAAAAAGTTGTCCATTGAAGGCAGAAACTGGGCTCATGCGACGGAAGCAGATATGTATGTTGTTTCTGTTTCTGGATTTCCTGAACTTGCCACAAACCTGCAACTAGCCAGGAAGAAACTGGAAGATGCTACAGGTGCAGGTGATCCTGAAGTTCATAATGCCAAGGAAGAAACCACCAGAACCATCACCCTGTCCTTGAATGCGTTGTTGAAGACATTTAGGAAGAGTAGTCAAGAAGAAGCAGAGTTGTTGATACTTACCATAATCATGCTGTTGGGATATTGCAAGAATTGTAAAAGATTCAATACCCTTCTGAGTTTGGATGAAGTCATCTTCTTACAAGATAAGCTTCAACATGCGTACAGTCAATTCTCAGCTCTGAAATAATTGAGTTTGGAAAAGGCCCAGGCCTTCCTGCTTGTTACGGCTTTAACTGCATCTAGTGATGAAGATCTGGCTGTTACATTCCAGGAGAAAAGTGAAAAACTACAGATGATTAAGACAAAGTTGAAAGATAATATGTCAACCTCTATTGAATCAGCAATAAAAGACACAGACCATGACTTGAAAGAGCTTGAGGAAAGACTGAATTCCATTATAGATTAAACAAAATGCACGAAGCAAGAGGTGATGCAGAATGAAGAGGTAGTTTCAGCAGAGCAAAGTGCAAAGAACATGATTCAATCAACAAAAGACTGGAGTGTCTCCGATGGTGAACAGCACTTGGAGAAAAGTCTCAATTCCATTATAGATGAAACAAAACTCATTGACAGTGGTATCAAGCCAGGGGAAGTTATAAAAGATTTAGACAAGAATCCAGATAGATCTTCCTGTGAAGTTCGTGAAGATGAGATGACGGAACCAAGAAAGAAAACAACCAGATGTATGAATTTACTCCAGAAACTGGGTCTAAGTGACATGCTCCCCATACGCATGCAACAAAGTGATGTTCTAGTGATAGATGCTTTATCTCAGAATGTTAAACCACCTCAAACAGAAAAAGAACTGAGCTCTCAGTATCTGTACAAACTGATAATGTTGGATTACAGGGCTAGATTTCTGTCCTGCGAGCATGAACCAAGTGTCACAGTTTTAGAGAGCCATGATGAAGATGATTTTTTAAATTTTTTAGAGGAAACCATCCAAGAAGAACACATTGAAGAGCAACACATTCACCCGATGGATATTCACATGTCAGTTTTCCACTGTGCTGAGGATTTTTTGAGGCAGTACATATTTTCGAAACTCTCCAGTTGCCAGTTTGGACTGCCCCTGCTGGTACCTAACCCCTTTACACAGGAAACAGAATTCCCTCTCTGGGCCCTTCGGAACATCAAGAAGTCATGGCAAAGTAAATCTAAAACAGACAGCCCTGGCAAATACCAGAGCAGACACATGTTTAATACACCAGTGCCAGTTGTATCCTTCATCAGATTGGGAGAGTCGTCCATTTCCAAGTCCCAGATCTTGAACAGTGTCATTAGCAAACAAAAGCACAATGTGTTTTTCCATCGTCATTGCAAAGGCAGCACCCGAGACTGTCTCCTCATGGACGGAGTTGTGGAGATCGCCTGGTACTGTCCAGCGGGGAAGGAAGATGATGTTTTTGACGATTGTGTGGCTTTTCTGAACCTTCATGGTGATGCCAGAGACCATCCACAGCAACTTGAATTCATGCAGTCAGTGAGCACTGTGAATGTTGTTCTACTTTCAGAACATCCCTTAGATGAAAAAAACAAAGACATTTCCAAGAATCTTGTCAAGTCTACTGTCCCTCTGATTGTCCTTTTCTCAGGACAGGAAAAACATCTGACTCAAAAAAATACAACAAAGGTGAGATTAGCTGCCAAAAACAGGAACGAGGCTGAGCTGAAGGAAGAAATAATATCACATATCCAACACTGTGTCAACACTTCTGACAAGAAGACAAGCATTGAAATATTTTGTGACAAAGCAAGAAAACATCAGTTTAAAGTGGACGAAGACAAGAGATCCTGCAGAGATGGTCGTGAACAAGCCGAGGATTTGATGTCCCTGTTGAGGGAGGAAAGATCATCGAGTCTCAAGGAGAAACTTTTACCTCTCCAAGGAAAGCTGTGGCATGATTGGTGCCAGAAAAATAAGGATCAGTATCGTCTGAAATGCAAAGGAACAGAAAGTTTGGAATGTCAGTTGTACGCAATCAAGAATGAGATGGCTGCTATTCGAAAGACACAGCTTGAGGCAGCTTCATCAACCAATGAATTCATGAAGTCATTTATAACATGTTTAACATCCCCACTTCATTCAAAAGAGACAAAATCATACATGCTGCAGTGGCTGAGAATGTTCCTGGATGAATTCAACATGGATGCACTTGCAGGATATGAGGAAGAGTACCGCTCAACATGGGAAACATTTAAATGTGGCCCCAAGGTTGAAGGAGGATCAACCGACACAGATCCGCTGCTTATGAAACTTAACACGATATCTGACAAAATGACGGCTACCACAATTGAACTTCAGCACATCATGAGAGAAACAAGCCAGATGTATGAAGTTTTCAAGCCTACAATTAAACCTCAGATGGAGACATATGAACTTATAGAGGCTCTTCCTGCAATAGGAGCTGAGATGCTGATGTCTGGGTTGCCACTAGAGCTGATGGATGGAGATGCGGCCCACGTGCCTCTGTTGTGGATTCAGGCTGTCCTGGACCGTCTTACTGAAACACTTGGAGACAAGAAGGTGTTTGTGCTGTCGGTTCTTGGACTGCAGAGCTCTGGGAAGTCCACACTACTGAATGCCATGTTTGGTCTTCAGTTCACCGTGAGTGCAGGCAGGTGCACAAGTGGAGCCTTCATGCAGCTAATCAAGGTGGACCCGGCCATAGTGGACCAGCTGAAATATGAGTATGTTCTGGTGGTGGACACAGAGGGCCTGAGATCACCTGAGCTCAGTACTAATACGTCCCTCAGTCATGACAATGAACTGGCAACTTTTATTATCGGAATAGGTGACATCACCATCATCAACATTATGGGGGAAAACCCATCTGAAATGCACGACATCCTTCAGATTTGTGTCCAGGCATTCTTGAGGATGAAACAAGTTAAAATCACACCAAGCTGCATCTTTGTGCACCAGAATGTTGCAGAGGCCTCAGCCGGCGAGAAAAACATGGAGGGAAGAATGAATCTCCTGGGGAAATTAGATGCAATGGCTGTAACTGCAGCAAAAGAGGAACAAATCGACTCTGTCACTGGCTTTAGTGATATAATCCAGTTTGATGTAAAGACTCAAGTATTCTACTTCAAGGGGCTTCTAGAGGGAGACCCCCCGATGGCCCCTCCCAACCCCTCCTACAGCCAGAACGTTCAGGAGCTGAAGAACAAGGTGCTCTCCATCGCACAGTGGAGGTCAGACTGTAGATTTTCCACACTATCTGAAGTAAAAGGTCGGATTGGGGACCTATGGGATGGTCTTTTGAAGGAAAACTTTGTGTTCAGCTTCAGAAATACACTCGAAATGATGGTTTACAGTGATTTGGAAACAAAGGTTGCTGAATGGTCCTGGAAACTGAGAAAACATGCCCTGGAAAAAGAGAACGAGTTGCACAACCAACTTCACAGCAACATCATCGAGGTTGTGAATCACACAGATTTGATTGTTTATTTTGGTCAAGTTTACGATCCCTTGAAAGAGGAAATAGACAGATACTTCAAGGAAAATAGAACCCCAGAAATCCTTATTAAATGGAAATTAACCGTTGAAAAGCGGTTGGAAAATCTGAACGGGGAGCTCATTCAAAACATCATCAAGAAATGCAAAGATGTCATCACGATCAGGAAAAGCAGATCAGAACTTGACCAAAAGAATTCTGACTATGAGGCAGAATTGCTCAAAATAAGCAAAAACTTGGCATCCAAACTAAAAGACCAGAGGCTTACCGACCAGGACGTGGAGAAGCAGTTTGACTCAATCTGGACGGACTGGAGCACCAGAGTGGAAAATGAAACACCTCCGGAGAAATGTGTTAATGTTAGAGCTGCAGTGGAAGAAGTCTTACAAACAATTTTTTCTAATCAGAAGGACATCACAGACAAGATTACAAGTGAAAAGGGCCCATTTATGTTGGATGTTAAAAAACACATAAATAAATCAAAATTTGATCAATTTAAAGAGTTTTTCAACAAAAATCCAAACGACTGTATGAATCAGTGTACACGACAAGTGTCAAACAGTGTCCACAGACATATTACTGGGAAAGAAGCTGAAGGTAGGGATTTCAGTGATAGCTTTATTCATGAACTATTAAGCATCATAACAAGTGAGATCGACAGTTTCACAGAGTCCAATCAGATAAAATCCACAAAAGAATACCTAACTGACCTGTCTGTTCATCTCTGCATCAAAGCAGTTCCAACATTTGAGAGGATGCATTCATCGTTCAGGAAAACAGTAGATCCTCTAACATACTTGAAAAGCAAACGAGATCAGTACCTTCAGATGTTTAAGAACTTTTGCACAGGAGCCAACTCCATCACAATTTTTGCTGATTTTCTCTGTAAACAGTTGGAACCAGCAATCAAACAGCAAATGAATCAGAAAACCAGTCTTCAGATTACTGATTCATTAACGTGCAACAACCCAGCCTTTAGTGGAAACAGATCCAATCTTGAGGATCACATCCTGGAACATCTTGCAAAAAAGCAAAGCTTTAAGGACTATGAGGAATACATTAACCAACCAAAGACCTATTTTGAAAGATTCATCCAAGAACACGTGGAGAAATATTGTACAAATGACAACATGACAGACATGCTTATTGAAAACCTACGTTCCCTGGAAAGTGTGGTTTTAACAGCGAATACAGATGTAACAGCAGAAGTGGTTACACAACGTGGTGATGCCAAAACATGGCTTGACAGTTTCTGTAAGCAACTTGGAACACACATGGTGATAAAAAGAGAGGATCTGAAAAGCATTGAAAATGAAGATATTCAGAACCTGACAGAACTCAAAGACATGATGGCTAAATATATTAATGACATGGTGATGAAGATGAAACAACAAGAAAAGCAGAATTCAAGAAATGAGTCTTTTGTAACTTTGAAAAACCAAGTCACCGAGCACCTGTTAGATCATCATAAAGGATGTTGGGCCCAGTGCCCATTCTGCAAAGCCATCTGCACAAACACCATCCCTGACCACGATGGTGATCACAGTGTTACGTTTCATCGATCTCAAGCTTTAACTGGCTGGACTTGGGAAGACACAGATCATTTTCATATTGACTTCTGCACCACATCTATAAGCAGTGATAATACATTCCGCTATCATGGTGGTTGGATGCCCTTCAAGACATACAAAGATGCTGGTGAACCATATAGTCGTTGGAGCATCACTGCAGATGGTAGCAATCAGAAATACTGGAAATGGTTCCTTTGTACATTTCAGTCACAGTGGGAGAAAGAGAAAGGATTACAATTTGCTGGCAAAGGTGAAATCCCTCCGGGCTGGAAACAGATCACCAGAGAATCAGTACTGGAAGAACTCAAGTAACTGTCCCAGCAAATACAGAACAAACCATGGCCATGAAATATATCAAACTATTATAACTACTAGTAATTACTCACTTGTTCATCATGATTATTGAACTGAAGGGAGAGCATGTCTGGCTACCAGAGAATTATTTTATTCAGTTTAAGTTGTAAGATATAATTGAACCACCAGTGGTCAGGAATACATGACTGGACATCTTTGATAACATGAAGAGATGTCAGGGTCCTGTTGTTGAATAAATGACTAACACAAGCTAGCTGTTCATGATTTAAGATGTCACTAATGTGACATATGAGAACGTCACAACTGTAGGCAGCCTGGGGTCGCCATGTAAACATCATCATTGAGATGTTATTGTTCTGTGGTAATTGAGATATAAATATTTTTGCACTGTGACTTTGCAGTGTGCCTGCTAAATACAGACCAGTCCTTGACTCTGATCACCTAAATAATGTTATAAATCTGCACTTCTGATCCTTGATCTTCTACTGTACTTTCTATATTAACTGTTTGTATTCTAGCTTTGGATAAGTGTCTGCTAAATGAATACCATGTAAATGTTTGGATTTGGAACAAAAAGTTCACCTGTAACTATAGAGATGTGTGTTTACTGTGAACAACATAACTGTGTTTGAGAAGTCTGAGTCGGGTGTCCGACCACAGAAAGATGATACCTATGAGGATAAACGTCAAAAGACGTTGATGATGTCGGCCATTTTGTATGAATATGATATGTTGGTCACACGTAGGAATATGCTAGATAAGTTTATGCTACTGCAATATTCCTATATCCAGACATTATTATCCTTATGAAATCAAAGAAAGTTGTGTTCTATTTAAAAGAAACAATGGTTGCTTTCTAAAATGTTTTAATTTCTAAATGGGGGAAAGTTAGTAGTAAGAAATAGTTAATTCACACTGAATATGCAGCTCTGAAAAGAGAGCCTGGTTTATCTTCCTACAGCCTTATTGGTAGTACTTAAGACTTGTTGACACAAAGATTGTCCTTCATGGATAAATAACCAAACTAGCAAAGCCTTGTGATTTCATGTCAGAATAATGTGAGAAACTAATGCAACACATGGAATTAAACACATTGTTTGCAAATCATAAATTGTTGTACTTGTTTTTCTGTGCAATTCCTCGAAAACACCCTGTCAGGGTGAGTGGAGGGGTAGGACCCAAACGCAGGAGAGATGCGAGTCATTGCAAAATGAAGGGGTTTATTATCCAAAAACGGGAAACAGATAGGGTACTCACACGGACATGGGTAATAATGACAAGACAAAGACTGGACACAAAACAGAAACCTAAATACACAGAACCAAACGACACACAGGTGGACACAAGGTGAAGACAATAGGTGCGTTCGACTTCATGCAGCGCCGGCGTCGCCTGCAGCCGCCTGCAGCCCGGCTGACTTGAAGCAGCCAATGGCATTCTCAACTTCAAGGCAGCCGGCTGCAGCCGGCTGTCGGCGCCGCCGTTGCTGCATGAAGTTGAACACACCTAGTGACAGGGAAACACTAGAGCAGGGCAAAACCAAAAACAACAGGGGGGCACGGCTGTGGCCGTGACACACCCAGGTTACCATTTTTCTGGACAATCAACTTGTTTGTGATATAACAATGGCAGGACTGTCATGTACCAAAGAAGAGCTTCTTAACGAATCTGGGAAACCCGGCCATTGACAAGAAGTGTTTGTACACTAACTTGTAGAAAGTCACACTCTTATCTTGTGTAAATGTGACCTTGACAACAACAATAAAGGGGAAACTGCAGCACAGTTCATACATTATAAGTTTCACTTTAGGAATATTCCGGCACAGGGCTATGAAACCACTTAAAACCACACAAAGTTCTGGGTATTTAAGACAAACAAGTTGTAACTAACCCAATTTTGCACTACTATGAATGTTTTGCCCTTGTTACATGTTTTGCTTGTTTTCTTATTTTTCGTTATGCATTTCTTGTTGTAAGTTAAATGCTTTTATTCTGAAGGAGGCTCTGGGTTAAAAACGGTAATAGAGTTATGCGCTCGAGTACGGTGAGAGAAAAAAGGAATGGAGAATACGACTGTTTAAAAAGTAAAGAAATACTTACGGTATTAGTGCCCCCCCCGAAGAGGCAAAAGGTTTGTCAATGTTTAATAGATATAATAATTAACAACTGTAATAACTGTGTATTTGTTCTTAAACAGCATTGTTAATTGCTAGCTATGTGCATAAGCTAACATTTTCTGGTTTAGGTGAAATCCCTCAGAGCTGGAGAGAGATCACCCTAGAATCAGCACTGAAAGAACTAGCTAAAGTAACTGTTCCAGCAAATATAGGACAAACTATATTTAATTTCTTTATTGTTATGATTATCGAACTGTGCATAGAAGGCCATGAAGGGAGAGCATTTGTGGATGTCTACCAGTGAATCATTTTCATATCACAGTTTGCAACATGAAATGGGTCAGTAAGATAGACGTTGTAATTATAATCAGTTTAAGTTGTGAGATATCATTCGACCACTAGAGGTCAGTAATAAATGTCTGGACATCTCTGATAACTAGGAAGACATGAAGAGATTTCAGGGTCTTGTTGTTTAATAAATGACTAACACAAGCTAGCTGTTCATGATTTAAGCTGTCATTAATGTATTAATAATGTAATAACATATAAGAACGTCACAACTGCTGTAAGCAGCCTGGGGTCGCCATGTAACATTGTTAAGATGTTATTGTTCCATGGTAATTGAGATATAAATATAATAACTGCACTTCTGATCCTTGATCTTCTGCTGTACTTTCTATATACACTGTTTGTATTCTAGCTTTGGATAAGTGTCTGCTAAATGAATACCATGTAAATGTTTGGATTTGGAACAAAAAGATCACTGTAACTAAACGTAGATACGTGTGTTTGCTGTGAACAACATACCTTGAAGTCTCAGAGAAGAGAGTCCGACCACAGAAGATGATAACTATGAGGATAAACGTCCAAAGGCAGAGATGATGTCGGCCATTTTGTATGAATATTATATGTTGGTCACACATGATGTAGGAATATGCTAGGTTAGCTTATGCTATTGCTATATTATTTTATATCCGAACATTAATCATACGAGATCTGTGTAACAAAAAGAAAGTTGTGTTCCAATTGTATTTTTTTTTTTATTGCTAAATGTGATAAAGTTGTGTTAATTGACACTGAATATGTAGCTATCTGAAAAAAGCCTAGTGTTGTTTAACTTCCTACAGCCTTATTGGTGGTACTTAAGACTTGTTGACACAAAGATTGTCCTTCATGGATAAGTAACCAAAGTACCACAGCCTTATTGTGATTTCATGTCAGAATAACGTGAGAAACGGATGCAACACATGGAATTAAACATATTGTTTGCAAATCATTGTTTTCCTGTGCAATTCCTCAAAACACCCAGGTTACCAGTTTTCTGGACTATCGGCTTGTTGATAACAATGGAATGACTGT
Source organism: Osmerus eperlanus (assembly GCF_963692335.1). Classification (NCBI taxonomy): domain Eukaryota; kingdom Metazoa; phylum Chordata; class Actinopteri; order Osmeriformes; family Osmeridae; genus Osmerus; species Osmerus eperlanus. The sequence continues at coordinate 666,094 of NC_085035.1, forward strand.
CATGGCCGCCGTCTTTGTACACTAACTTGCGGGAAGTCGCAAGTTATATATATATTTTTATATATATATTTTATATATTCTTATATATATATTTTTATATTTATATTTCGTAACCTAGTTTTCTTCATGAGAGTTGTGAAATACTAGCTAGCTATTACACAATTATTTTCACACACCTAGATGACCCTCTTCACAGCACAACATTGCTATTATAAATGATTCATTTAATTTTTTTGAAATTAAGACAACTTCACAGCTGCAAATATAATACAATGACACAATATTCAATAATTCTCTGTTACAGACACACACAAAAAAGATTATATGAAAAAGAACAAACCCAAGGCCAAGGGCACGTGCATAAATCCAAAATAAGTGCCAAAAAGAAGAACCATAAGAGCATGTAGTTAAGCAAGTTACAATTAAACAACATTAATCTCAAAAAGTGCAAGAGTGTACCTGTAGAAAAGCAAGCAACAGTAAAAATATTTCACAGGGAGTACGAGAATTTAAATCAGTTACAACTAACCAACAAGAGCAACAAGTCTCTAAGCAAGAGTCATTGTGATCCTGGAGGAAACTAATATCAGGTCCAGCAAATCATTCCTAAGTACCGTTGTACTCCCAAAATAAGTGCGTCTTGAGCCTTTTCTTGAAGGTGGGGAGACAGTCAGCCAAGGCCTCATTTATCAAACCGTTTGCGCCTGTTTCCAGGCGTTAATTGTTCGCAAAGACTGACTTAACGATGCGGGCTATTTACAAACATGGCGCACTTGGGTAAAATTGCAGATTGCCTGCCACATGAGCGAGAACAGGCAAGTTGCGCTTTAAATATGCGTTCGTGGGAGGGTCATGGAGAAAGTGGGAGGGTCATGGGGAAAGTGGGAGTTCCACCAAAAAAGTTGGGAGGATACGCGTAAAGTGCGCTTAATTATATATTCCGCGGTATTTACAAAGACTGCCAGTAAGAGTGCACCTCTATTCTGCGGGGGAAATTCTCCGCCTCTTAAAAGCAGGTCTTAACCAGGAGCGCATTTTCCTGTGTGTACAAATGTAAGTACCTTATTCAATGGCAGCAGTGATCCGAGCAAGGTGAAGACAGGCCAATTTTTTTTCCGAGGGTGTGGATGTTCTTCATGTTCGTATGCTTCATGTTTTGGTTACCCGAAATGTTTTTGGGGCTATCTCGTTGTTATGATCAGTGACCTATGCACTTTTGTAAAGCTCTCTCTTGGAAGTCGCTTTGGATAAAAGCGTCTGCTAAATGAATACATGTAAATGTAAATGTTCTGCCCTGTAATATGTTCAGGTTTTCTGTTACTTCATGCACGTCACTACATTTAAGCTCGCACTTTTTTCCCCGTAAGAAGATCCATAGAAAGATCTGTAAAAATATGCGAGCCCATTATTGTTCTTTTGGAGGCGCAAAAAATTACGCTTGAGACGTATTTTTATTCTTTGGCTTTCGAGGCAGTTTAGGGTCACTCACTGTAATTGTGTTGTTTGTCTGTTCTTATTTATTGTTGTTTAGCCCTATTTGATGATTTTGTACAGCACTTTGGTCGGCATTGGCTGTTTTTAAATGTGCTCTATAAATAAAACTGACTTGACTAAACAGATGTGGTGGTATACTGATTACAACACAGGTTAGGAGTTTCACTATACATTCTTGCTGCACAAGACTGGATTAACGGGAAACATTCATCTATGATTCTTATAAGAGCCAGAAAGTGAAAGTAGTCAAAGTAACTTCTGGTAAACCATGTGGTGAAATCTCCAACATAAATTAACTTATGATTAACTATTTAACCATACATATATTTGAAGACTACAATGTTTAGTACCCCTCCTTACTCACATCCCAAGATGCACCTCTTTCCTCAGCACTGGAACACTATCTGACGAGCCATCCTCCTCACCTGTTGAGACTGGCTAGCCATCCCCCTCACCTGTTGAGACTGGCTAGCCATCCCCCTCACCTGTTGAGACTGGCTAGCCATCCCCCTCACCTGTTGAGACTGGCTAGCCATCCCCATCACTCACCTGTTGAGACTGGCTAGCCATCCCCCTCACTCACTTGTTGAGACTGACTTCCTCTTTGCAAGTGAATATGGAGTCAGTACTTCCTTGAGTAGTCATGTGTACTTCAGGAGAAAGTGCCATGGTTAGGAGTTTCTCTGTACATTCTTTCTGCACGAGACTGGAATAATTGCATACATTCATCTATGATTCTTATCAGAGCCAGGAAGTGAAAGTAATTAATAAAACTTCTGGTTAACCAGGTGGTTTACAGGAAATCTCCAACATACAATTAACGTATGATTAACTTATTTAACCTTTATTTAACCAGGCAAAATCATTAAGATTATGATTATTTCCAACGATGTTCTGGCAAAAAGACTAACTATGTAACCAAACATTTTTGAAGAAAACAATGTTTAGTACCCCTCCTTCCTCACATCCCAAGATGCACCTCTTTCCTCAGCACTGGAACACTATCTGACGGAACACTATCTGACGAGCCATCCCCTCACCTGTTGAGACTGGCTAGCCATCCCCCTCACCTGTTGAGACTGGCTAGCCATCCCCCTCACATGTGGAGACTGGCTAGCCATCCCCCTCACCTGTTGAGTCTGGCTAGCCATCCCTCTCACTCACCTGTTGAGACTGGCTAGCCATCCCCCTCACCTGTTGAGACTGGCTAGCCATCCCTCTCACTCACCTGTTGAGACTGGCTAGCCATCCCCCTCACTCACCTGTTGAGACTGGCTAGCCATCCCCCACACCTGTTGAGTCTTGCTAGCCATCCCCCTCACTCACCTGTTGAGACTGGCTAGCCATCCCCCTCACCTGTTGAGACTGGCTAGCCATCCCCCTCACCTGTTGAGTCTGGCTAGCCATCCCTCTCACTCACCTGTTGAGAATGGCTAGCCATCCCCATCACTCACCTGTTGAGACTGGCTAGCCATCCCCCTCACTCACCTGTTGAGACTGACTTCCTCTTTGCAAGTGAATATGGAGTCAGTACTTCCTTGAGTAGTCATGTGTACTTCAGGAGAAAGTGCCATGGTTAGGAGTTTCTCTGTACATTCTTTCTGCACGAGACTGGAATAACTGCATACATTCATCTATGATTCTTATCAGAGCCAGGAAGTGAAAGTAATTAATAAAACTTCTGGTTAACCAGGTGGTTTACAGGAAATCTCCAACATACAATTAACGTATGATTAACTTATTTTATTTAACCTTTATTTAACCAGGCAAAATCGTTAAGATTATGATTATTTCCAACGATGTTCTGGCAAAAAGACTAACTATGTAACCAAACATTTTTGAAGACAACAATGTTTAGTACCCCTCCTTCCTCACATCCCAAGATGCACCTCTTTCCTCAGCACTGGAACACTATCTGACGAGCCATTCCCTCACCTGTTGAGACTGGCTAGCCATCCCCCTCACCTGTTGAGACTGGCTAGCCATCCCCCTCACCTGTGGAGACTGGCTAGCCATCCCCCTCACCTGTTGAGTCTGGCTAGCCATCCCTCTCACTCACCTGTTGAGACTGGCTAGCCATCCCCCTCACCTGTTGAGACTGGCTAGCCATCCCACTCACCTGTTGAGTCTGGCTAGCCATCCCTCTCACTCACCTGTTGAGTCTGGCTAGCCATCCCTCTCACTCACCTGTTGAGACTGGCTAGCCATCCCCCTCACTTACCTGTTGAGACTGGCTAGCCATCCCCCTCACCTGTTGAGACTGGCTAGCCATCCCCCTCAGCTGTTGAGTCTGGCTAGCCATCCCTCTCACCCATCTGTTGAGACTGGCTAGCCATCCCACTCACTCACCTTTTGAGACTGGCTAGCCATCCCCCTCACCTGTTGAGACTGGCTAGCCATCCCCCTCACCTGTTGAGTCTGGCTAGCCATCCCTCTCACTCACCTGTTGAGACTGGCTAGCCATCCCCCTCACTCACCTGTTGAGACTGGCTAGCCATCCCCCACACCTGTTGAGTCTGGCTAGCCATCCCCCTCACTCACCTGTTGAGACTGGCTAGCCATCTCCCTCACCTGTTGAGACTGGCTAGCCATCCCCCTCACCTGTTGAGTCTGGCTAGCCATCCCTCTCACTCACCTGTTGAGACTGGCTAGCCATCCCCATCACTCACCTGTTGAGACTGGCTAGCCATCCCCCTCACTCACCTGTTGAGACTGACTTCCTCTTTGCAAGTGAATATGGAGTCAGTACTTCCTTGAGTAGTCATGTGTACTTCAGGAGAAAGTGCCATGGTTAGGAGTTTCTCTGTACATTCTTTCTGTAAAGTTCTGAAAGTAATTAATAAAACTTCTGGTTAACCAGGTGGTTTACAGGAAATCTCCAACATACAATTAACGTATGATTAACTTATTTTATTTAACCTTTATTTAACCAGGCAAAATCGTTAAGATTATGATTATTTCCAACGATGTTCTGGCAAAAAGACTAACTATGTAACCAAACATTTTTGAAGACAACAATGTTTAGTACCCCTCCTTCCTCACATCCCAAGATGCACCTCTTTCCTCGGCACTGGAACACTATCTGACGAGCCATCCCCTCACCTGTTGAGACTGGCTAGCCATCCCCCTCACTCACCTGTTGAGACTGGCTAGCCATCCCCCTCACTCACCTGTTGAGACTGACTTCCTCTTTGCAAGTGAATATGGAGTTAGTACTTCCTTCAGTAGTCATGTGTACTTCAGGAGAAAGTGCCAAGGTTAGGAGTTTCTCTGTACATTATTTCTGCACGAGACTGGAATAACTGCATACATTCATCTATGATTCCTATCAGAGCCAGGAAGGGAAAGTAATTAATAAAACTTCTGGTTAACCAGGTGGTTTACAGGAAATCTCCAACATACAATTAACGTATGATTAACTTACTTTATTTAACCTTTATTTAACCAGGCAAAATCATTAAGATTATGATTATTTCCAACGATGTTCTGGCAAAAAGACTAACTATGTAACAAAACATGTTTGAAGATGACAATGTGTAGTACCCCTCCTTCCTCACATCCCAAGATGCACCTCTTTCCTCAGCACTGGACCACTAGACTGGCTAGCCATCCCCCTCACCTGTTGAGACTGGCTAGCCATCCCCCTCACTCACCTGTTCAGACTGACTTCCTCCTTGCAAGTGAATATGGAGTCGGTACTTCCTTGAGTAGTCATGTGTATGTTAGGAGAAAGTGCCAAGGTTAGGAGTTTCTCTGTACATTCTTTCTACACAAGACTGGATTAACTGGATACATTCATCTATGATTCTTATCAGAGCCAGGAAGGGAAAGTAATTAATACAACTTCTGGTAAACCAGGTGGTTTACAGGAAATCTCCAACATATAATTAACTTATGATCAACTTATTTTATGTTTTATTTAACCTTTATTTAACCATGCAAAATCATTAAGAACAAATTATTATTTCCAAAGGTCTGGCAAAAACACTAACTATGTAACCAAACATGTTTGAAGACTACAATGTTTAGTACCCCTCCTTCCTCACATCCTAAGATGCACCTCCTTCCTCAGCACTGGAACACAAGCTGACTAGCCATCCCCTCACCTGTTGAGACTGGCTAGTCATCCTCTTCACTCACCTGTTGAGATTGGCTGGTCATCCCCCTCACCTGTTGAGACTGGCTAGCCATCCCCCTCACCTGTTGAGACTGGCTAGCCATCACCCTCACTCACCTGTTCAGACTGGCTTCCTCCCTGCAGGTTAATATGGAGTTGTGAACACTTCCTTGAGTAGTCATGTGTGCGTCAGTAGAAAGTGCCAAATCAGATATGATGTTGGCGCATTGTTGTTTTTTTAGTTCAGTCCTGTATATACTGTATGTCCTTCAGGGGCAATTCTCACCTGTTGTCCTGGATCATGCTCACCATGACTACAGTGGCTGGGCTTCTTGTCAGACCTGTGCTGCCTTCTCTCAAAACAGGGAGAGGAAGAGCCGTCTCTTGAACAGCTTGAAAGCTTTCCAGTCTGGGATGAACTCAGTTTTACAAACGCATTGTGGCTACAATGTTATAAACGTCCACTAAAGGCCTGCACGCTGTCATGTGTTTGTAGCTGTAGCTCACAGTCACCTTGTCAAGATTATCAACCCATCCCTTGGTGGCATTGTAATCCAGAATCATCTCAGATTTCTGGTCTTCCCTGTACTCTTTTGACCCTATGTATACACTGTCGAACATTAGACTATGGATGTAATTCAAACATGGGGGGGGGGGTTGCAAACATGTTAAATTAGTCATTTTTTATTTGCATGTTCATTACACTAATTGAGGTAAACTGAAAAGGTTTAATGCTCCAAAACGTATGAGAAATATTTTTTTCTGTTTTTTTAAACGGGTTAATTTGACCAGCAACATAACAGGAGGGTTAATGAAGATGTCACAGTCAAGATAGTAGCACGAAGAGGGGGGTTAAAACCATGTCAGGAATTCCTACTGGCTGAGTTAAGGGGAGGAGTGTGGGTTGGATTTAGAAGCATATATATCGATGGTGCCATCGTACAGCTGTCAGAGTGTAATCATCCTTAGTCTTGGGAGGAACTCAAATGCGACCAGACCTCCTGTTCGTCTTGAAGTGAACAACCAAGAGGGTAAGTCAGATATTAGTGTTGTAGCACTGTTTGCTGGGATGTCATTTTCTTATTTTTAATGTGTGTGGGTGGGTCAGTGTTTTTAACCTTCCTATTGTATTCAAAAAGGGTTTTAGGAATTTGGTGTTTGAATTCATTGACAAGCTAAAATTATTAGAAGGTAATGATAAACAATCTAATTCCGAAATTAGATGATGAATTGGCCTCATTGTTTGATTTGTAAACAACAGCAAGTATCAGAAGCCCCATGTGAGCAATAGCATTAAAATGGTAGGCTGTATCCTTTGCTCATGTTGTTAACTAGATGCTCCTTCAGAATGAGGTGGGTTTAAGACCTCAAACATCTGTCTTATAGCACATTTTGGAACCACTTCCCTTTGGATGAAAACATTCAACACATCTGCGAGATGAGAAAAAAAGTGATTCCCATAATAATAAAAGTGAAAAAGGGGCGTCGTTAGACCCTTTTTACTGGGGCACGTGCCCCAGTATAACTCTGCTGTGCCCCAGTAAAATCTAAAGTCTAAGTTTTAATAATTTACTTCATTAGTCAGTGCAATAATTTAGATTGATAACCCCGGAAAAAATCAACACAGCATCCCAATCAAAGCTTGTAAGTGTTTAAACGAAAACACGCATTTTTACATTTATTCATTTAGCAGACGCTTTTATCCAAAGCGACTTCCAAGAGAGAGATTTACAAAGTGCATAGGTCACTGATCATAACAACGAGATAGCCACAAAACATTGCGAGTAGCCAAAACATGAAGCACACATTGTGAACAACCAAAATAAGTGCCAAAGGGAAGAACCATAAGAGCATGCAGTTAAACAGGTTACAATTAAACAACATGAACTGCTATAAGTGCAAGTGTACCTGTGGAAAAAGCAAACAACAATAATAAAAAAAACAATATATCACAGCGAGTACGTTACCAGTCAGTTACCACTAACCACAAGAGCAACAACGCATGAATAACCCTAACCCTAACGCATGAATGCAGAATTCCATGTCAGCGGGCTCTTCTGAGCTTGCCAAATAACCACTGCAGCACGGACACAGAAGTGGGGGGTAATTCCAGAAAGCAGGTTATGCAACATAACCGGGTAAGTTAGCCCACCAGCAATGTTGCTACAACTCTGGGTGTCAGTTAATTTACCCGGGTACGTCACATAACCTGCTTTCTGGAATACCCCCCAGGTGTCAGACTCGGCACACAGGTCAGAATTGAGGTAGGTTAACCCTCGTGCTGCCTTCGGGTCACATGACCCAAAGGTTCATAACGAACCATCGTTGTGTTTACCCAATTTTACCCAATACAAAAACAAATTAAAATAATTTTCTTTTAACCTTTGCAATGTGGGGGGTCTGAGACAGCCTAGCTGTTAAAAGAAAATGCTTCACTTTGTCTTTGTATGCGGTAAATCTGTCGCAATACGACGGTGGGTCACAATGACTGATGGGTCAGAATGACCCGAAGATAACACAAGGGTTAAGAAAACCTTAAAAAAGATTAATAAAGCTTAATGCACGGGCTTACCTGGGCTTAAGCCCGGGGCCTCGACCAATCAGGGGCCTCTTAATAATAATGTAGGGTGTGCTTGCTTGCATCGGTTGCAGATGGGTCCAGTTAATATGAAACAAGCTGAACCCCCTTTGAGACAAGCTATTCTAACAACGTTGTCACCGGCAGTATTTTTCAGATGGAATCGTGATTCAAACGGTACCATCTGCTAACTGAAAATATGCCCTCAAACGCGACTTTTTGGTCTCAGTCTAGAGCCCTGCGTGGAGAAGCTGAATTGTGCTACAAGCAAGCTAGCTTAGCTGCTGTTGCTAGCCAACTTCACTGAGGCGATTGTTTGAATGCGCCAGAAATTAACGTTTCTTTTGACATAAAGTTTAGGCTGTGGCATTGAATACAGCGACGCACCACACAATAAAAATAATTTATTGTGACATTACTTACTGTACATGCAAGTCTTGAATTGCTTAAATGTATAATGCTGCTAGTACACCACGGCACGATACGATACTTGCTGTGCAACAGCAATGCACGTTGTATCCATGCGTCGTTGCTAACGTGTGCTGACGTTGTGACGTAGGCTAGCACTGAGTTCCCTTCGTTGACACAAGGCACTTTTTGCCACAAAAACTGAATTTCAGCCTAAACCGTGCAACGGAATGTAAATAACAATACAAGCAACTCGTGCGATTGTGCGATTAGCGTGTGGGGGGCCTCAAAAAATGAAAAAAAAAGTCCATAGCCCAGGGGCCTCAAGTGCTATTAAGACGCCCCTGCCTATCGATCATGTTATTTTGACAAAAACAAACAATATGACATGAAGCTCAAAAAAACAGTATTTGCGCTCAAATGAATGCAGGAAAAAATGTGCGCGCTTGCATTAGCTATTGATGCCAAAGCTGATATCAAACTTGAACTGAACTGTTGTGAACTGTTGTGAACTGTTAAGCAAGGGGACTTTCTATAGCATGGTAGTGCATTGTGCACAGCGAGCTTGAAAGAAAAAAAGGGATATGAATTAGGGGCCTGTGCCCCAGTAGAGTTGTATGTCTAACAATGCCTCTGGTGTAGCCTATTGTCACGTTTCTGTGTTTGTATGTCCAAAAATTGCGGAGGACAGGAGAAAAAAAACTAAACCTAATGTAAATTTACTATAACTAGGGTAATGTAATGCATCGGAACTTCATCCACATCTTCCATAGCAAGTAGCAAATATAATATCATCATACTGTATAGCCTAGCGATCGTATTACAACACAAAGAATGAAAATAAAAATGGGCCAGGTGAACGAGAGGGAAAGATGCATCTAATCACTACAGGCAGGGGACATTTTACACAACAAAACCCTCTGTTTAAAAAAAGGAAAAACACTATACAGATATTAATTCTTTATCAATCAGCGGGTAGGCAAATTTGGTCTATGCGGTTTCCCCCAGAAGCTTGAATCTTAGCAGTACAGTACATAGACATAATAAATGTATTTAATAAATGTATTTATTATGTCTATGGTACAGTACCCCTCGAACCTTTGAACCTGTATGTTATTGACACACTGTAGTTGAGATACTACTGTTGACCGTGCATTTAAAAAAATATTCACAGTGATTTAACTTTCTCAAACAGGAAATACGAGGATCCTGCCCCCTAGTGGTGGATTCCTGCTCTGCACCCTTCCAGCTCAGCTTCAGAAGGTATCACGATGTTACAATAAATAAAGTTCCCAATGTCAACGTTTTGGAAATGACTGCTGTTGAAGATGAGAGGCCAGGAAGATGACCCTTTCATTCCATGTTATTAATTATTTAATGTGTTGTGGACAAACTACTGAGTCTGATATGAGCATTGCTTTCTCCCCGTGTATTTGCCAAGTATTTGTGAAACAAAACAAATTTGTCGTTGATGTTCAATGAAGGCAGACAGTAGATAACAGAATCTATACTTATACACAAGCTTATATCCTTCTGGGCCAGAATTAATATGCAAACAGGTTGGCTTTCAGGCCAAGGCTTGGCAAATTATTAATTACATCTCTATGTAAATGTTAGTAATAGAAAACAATTACTAATTTGACTTGAGTATCAATCATTTGAAAATAACGTGCCAGTTACATTATCTGGTCTGTATAGATTTATTCAAAACAAGGAACAAAACCAAGATATATTTTCAGATAAGACATAGCTGAATATCAAATGAATGTTTAAGCTTAGAATATAATCATTTTACAACTAAATTGGATGCAATCCAATCAGTGCATTATCAAATAAAGTGCAAATAGTATCTAACTATTTCAATATAAAATAGCCTCTAAAAGTTGCCCTAAATAGATAAAAAAAGAAAAAAATACCAGTGATGGTTTTAGTAGATCTCAGTTCTGCATTCTGTCCAGCTGCATCAAGAGACGTTGTGTTGCCTTTCTCTGCCCCCGTTGGTAATGAACTGAGAGGTCCCAGATCCATTTGCAAAATAATCTTCCAAAACTCCCAGAAGTCACACCTCCTATTTCTGCAGCTTGCCCATTGGACATTTTCTTACATTTACCATCTTTTCATTGGCTGGTGAAAAATTCCCTTTACAAATCTATAGACAATATTGATATAAAGCAGAGATCCCTCAAATCAGGATGACTGTTTTCCATACGTTACTATGTCCTTTAGGTAAGAAGTAAAATCAGTAATCATGTATTTATTATTTTCTCAGGCAAGAACACAAAGACAAGACAAGGCTACATTGTCAGATCCAGAATCTCCTGTTCCAGAACCTCCAGATCTTGCAGTAAAACTCAGGGATCTTGGACTGGATGAAACTTACTGGTTAAAGGTGTTTATCTATTAATTAAATATTGTTAATTTGACACCAAGTTCAAGTTTGACACCATTGCAATATTTAAATAATACAGAGCAAAAAAAGATTTAAAAACATATTCGCTTCACATGGGGGAAAAAAACCCTTGAGGCAACTCAGTGAAAACTGACAACGAGCAAATTGAATCTTCTAAAAACAGACAAGAGGAAGTGAGACAAGGTTTAAATAATCTTTAAAAGTTGTCCACAGAAGGCAGAAACTGGAGCAGATATGTATGTTGTTTCTGTTTCTGGATTTCCTGAACTTGCCACAAACCTGCAACTAGCCAAGAAGAAACTGGAAGATGCTCCAGGTGCAGGTAATCCTGAAGTTCAAAATGCCAAGGAAGAAACCACCAGAACTATCACCCTGTCCTTGAATGCATTGTTAAAGACATTTAGGAAGAGTAGTCAAGCAGAAGCAGAGTTGTTGATTCTTACTATAATCATGCTGTTGGGATATTGCAAGAATTGTAAAAGATTCAATACCCTTCTGAGTTTGGATGAAATCATCTTCCTTCAAGATAAGCTTCAACTTGCGTACAATCGATTCTCAGATCTGAAAGCATCGAGTTTGGAAAAGGCACAGGCCTTCCTGTTTGTTACGGCTTTAACTGCATCTACTGATGAAGATCTGGCTGTTACATTCCAGGAGAAAAGTGAAAAACTACAGATGATTAAGACAAAGTTGAAAGATAAAATGTCACCCTCTATTGAATCAGCAATTGAAGACACAGACCCCGACTTGAAAGAGCTTGAGAAAAAACTGAATGCCATTATAGATGGAACAGAACTCATTGACAGTGGTGTCAAGCCAGAGGAAGTTATAAAAGATTTACTCCTGAAACCAGATGGATCTTCCTGGGAAGTTCGTGAAGATGAGAAGACGGAACCAAGAAAGAAAACAACCAGATGTATGAATTTACTCCAGAAACTGGGTCTAAGTGACATGCTCCCCAAACGCATGCAACAAAGTGATGTTCTAGTGATAGATGCTTTATCTCAGGAAGTTAAACCACCTCAAACAGAAAATGAGCTGAGCTCTCAGTATCTGTACAAACTGATGATGTTGGATTATAGGGCTAGATTTCTGTCCTGCAAACCTGAACCGACTACCATAGCTTCAGAGAACGTTGTTTTTGTTCATGACGATGATGCTTTTTTTAACTTTGGCAAGGAAACCATCCAAGAAGTACACAGTGAAGAGCAACACATTTACCCGATGGATATTCACATGGCAGTTTTCCACTGTGCTGATGATTTTTTGAGGCAGTACATATTTTCAAAACTCTCCAGTTGCCAGTTTGGCCTGCCCCTGCTGGTACCTAATCCCTTTACACAGGAAACTGAATTCCCTCTCTGGGCCCTTCGGAACATCAAGAAGTCATGGCAAAGTAAATCTAAAACAGACAGCCCTGGTAAATACCAGAGCAGACACATGTTTAATACACCAGTGCCAGTTGTATCCTTCATCAGATTGGGAGAGTCGTCCATTTCCAAGTCCCAGATCTTGAACAGTGTCATTAGCAAACAAAAGCACAATGTGTTTTTCCATCGTCATTGCAAAGGCAGCACCCGAGACTGTCTCCTCATGGACGGAGTTGTGGAGATCGCCTGGTACTGTCCAGCGGGGAAGGAAGATGATGTTTTCGACGATTGTGTGGCTTTTCTGAACCTTCATGGTGATGCCAGAGACCATCCACAGCAACTTGAATTCATGCAGTCAGTGAGCACTGTGAATGTTGTTCTACTTTCAGAACATCCCTTAGATGAAAAAAACAAAGACATTTCCAAGAATCTTTTCAAGTCTCCTGTCCCTCTGATTGTCCTTTTCTCCGGACAGGAAAAATGTCCGACTTTAGAAAACCCAACAAAGGTGAGATTAGCTGCCAAAAACAGGAACGAGGCTGAGCTGAACAAAGAAATAATATCACACATCCAACACTGTGTCAACACGTACGAAAAGAAGACAAGCATTGAACTATTTTGTGACGAAGCAAGAAAACATGAGTTTAAAGTTGACGAAGACAAGGAATCCTGCAGAGATGGTCGTGAACAAGCCGAGGATTTGATGTCCCTGTTGAGGGAGGAAAGATCATCAAGTCTCAAGGAGAAACTTTTACCTCTCCAAGGAAAGCTGTGGCATGATTGGTGCCAGAAAGATAAGGATCAGTATCGTCTGCAATGCAAAAGACAGAATGGTTTGGAAAGTCAGTTGGACGCCATCAAGCATGAGAAGGCCTCTATTCGAAAGGCACAGCTTGAGGCAGCTTCACCAACCAATGATTTCATGAAGTCATTTATAAACTGTTTAACATCCCCACATCATTCACAAGAGACACAATTATACATGCTGCAGTGGCTGAGAATGTTCCTGGATGAATTCAACTTGGATGCACTTTCAGGACTTGAGGAAGAGTACCGCTCAACATGGGAAACATTTAAATGTGGCCCCAAGTCTGGAGGAAGATCGACCAACAAGGATGAAGGAGGATCAACTGACACAGATCCGCTGCTAACGAAATTGAACACGATATCTGACAAAATGACTGCTACCACCATTGAACTTCAGCACATCATGAGAGAAACAAGCCAGATGTATGAAGTTTTCAAGCCTACAATTAAACCTCAGATGGAGACATATGAACTTATAGAGGCTCTTCCTGCAATAGGAGCTGAGATGCTGATGTCTGGGTTGCCACTAGAGCTGATGGATGGAGATGCGGCCCACGTGCCTCTGTTGTGGATTCAGGCTGTCCTGGACCGTCTTACTGAAACACTTGGAGACAAGAAGGTGTTTGTGCTGTCGGTTCTTGGACTGCAGAGCTCTGGGAAGTCCACACTACTGAATGCCATGTTTGGTCTTCAGTTCACCGTGAGCGCAGGCAGGTGCACAAGAGGAGCCTTCATGCAGCTAATCAAGGTGGACCCGGCCTTAGTGGACCAGCTGAAGTACGAGTATGTTCTGGTGTTGGACACAGAGGGCCTGAGATCACCTGAGCTCAGTACTAATACATCCCTCAGTCATGACAATGAACTGGCAACTTTTATCATCGGAATAGGTGACATCACCATCATAAACATCATGGGCGAAAACCCATCTGAAATGCACGACATCCTGCAGATTTGTGTCCAGGCATTCTTGAGGATGAAACAAGTTAAAATCACACCAAGCTGCATCTTTGTGCACCAGAATGTTGCAGAGGCCTCAGCCGGCGAGAAAAACATGGAGGGAAGAATAAATCTCCTGGGGAAATTAGATGCTATGGCTGTAACTGCAGCAAAAGAGGAGCAACTTGACTCTGTCACTGGCTTTAGTGATATAATCCAGTTTGATGTAAAGACTCAAGTATTCTACTTCCAGGGGCTTCTAGAGGGAGACCCCCCGATGGCCCCTCCCAACCCCTCCTACAGCCAGAACGTTCAGCAGCTGAAGAACAAGGTGCTCTCCATCGCACAGTGGAGGTCAGGCAGTCGATTTTCCACATTATCTGAAGTAAAAGGTCGGATTGGGGACCTATGGGATGGTCTTTTGAAGGAAAACTTTGTGTTCAGCTTCAGAAATACACTTGAAATTATGGTTTACAGTGATTTGGGAAAAAAGGTTTCTGAATGGTCCTGGAAACTGAGAAAACATGCCCTGGAAAAAGAGAACGAGTTGCACAACCAACTTCAAAGCAACATCATCGAGGACGTGAATCACAAAGATCTGTGTGTTGATGTTGATCAAGTTTACAATCCCTTGAAAGAGGAAATAGACACATACTTTAAGGAAAACAAAAACTCAGAAATCCTTATACAATGGAAAGTAACCATTGACAAGCGGTTGAAAAATCTGAACGGGGAGCTCATTCAAGACATCCTAAAGAAATGCAAAGATGTCATCACAATCAGGAAAAGCAGATCAGAACTTGACCAAAGAAATTCTGATTATGAGGCAGAATTGCTCAAAATGAGCAAAAACTTGGCATCCAAACTAAAAGACCAGAGGCTTACCGACCAGGACGTGGAGGAGCAGTTTAACTCAATCTGGACGGACTGGATCATCAGAGTGGCAAATGAAAAACCTCCAGAGAAACGTGTTAATGTTACAGCTGCAGTGGAAGAAGTCTTACAAACTCATTTTTCTAATCAGAATGACATCATTGGCAATATTAGAAGTGAAAGGGGCCCATTTATGTTGCATGTTAAACGACACGTAAATCTATTGTGGTGGATGTTACGGAATAAAAGGCATCCGTTACACAGAAATATAGTTTACTGTATGAGTAAGTGTACACAACAAGTGACAAACAGTGTCAACAGATATATCACTGGGAAAGAAGCTGAAGGTAGAGATTTCAATGACAGCTTTATTCATGAAATATTAAGCATCATAAAAAGTGAGATTAACAGTTTCACAGAGTCCAATCAGTTTAAATCCACAAAAGAATACCTAACTGACCTGTCTGTTCATCTGTGCATCAAAGCAGTTCCAACATTTGATAGGATGCATTCATCGTTCAGGAAAACAGTAGATCCTCTAACATACTTGAAAAGCAAACAAGATCAGTACCTTCAGATGTTCAAGAACTTTTGCAAAGGAGCAAACTCCATCACCATTTTTGCTGATTTCCTCTGTAAACAGCTGGAACCAGCAACCAAACAGCAAATGAATCAGAAAACCAGTTTTCAGATTTGTGATTCATTAAGATACAACCATCCAGCCTTTAATGGAAACAGATCAAACCTTGAGAATCACATGCTGAAACATCTTGCAAAAAAGAAAAGCTTTGAAGACTTTGTGGAATACATTGACCAACCAAAGACCTATTTTGAAAAATTCATCCAAGAACACGTGGAGACATTTTGTACAAATGACAAAATGACAAACCTGCTTGTTGAAAACCTACATTTCCTGGAAAGTGTGGTTTTAACAGTGAATACAGATGTAACAGCAGAAGTGGTTACACAACGTGGTGATGCCAAAACATGGCTTGACAGTTTCTGTAAGAAACTTGGAACACACATGGTGATAAAAAGAGAAGATCTGAAAAGCATTGAAAATGAAGATATTCAGAACCTGACAGAACTCAAAAAGATGATGGCAAAATGTCTTAATGAGATGGTGGAGAAGATGAAAGAACAAGAAGAGCAGAATTCAGGAAAAGAGTCTTTTACAACTTTGAAAAGCCAAGCCACCAAGCACATGTTAGATCATCATAAAGGATGTTGGGCCCAGTGCCCATTCTGCAGAGCCACCTGCACAAACACCATCCCTGACCATGATAGTGATCACAGTGTTGTGTTTCATCGCCCTGAAGCTCTATCTGGCAAGTCTTGGAAAGATACTGATTATTTTACTACTGCTCATTTTTCTATTGAGTTCTGCACCACATCTGTAAGCAGTAATGCTTCATTCAGATGTCAGACTGGTATTTGGCCCTACAAGAAATACAGAAAAGCTGGTAAACCTTATAATCAATGGAGCATCACTGCAGATGGTAGCAATCAGAGTTACTGGAAATGGTTCCTTTGTACATTTCAGTCTCAGTGGGAGAAAAGTAACAGATTAAGATTTGCTGGTTTAGGTGAAATCCCTCAGAGCTGGAGACAGATCACCAGAGAATCAGTACTGGAAGAACTCAAGTAACTGTCCCAGCAAATATAGGACAAACCATGACCATGAAATTCATCAAACTATTATAACTACTTTTAATTAATCACTTGTAAGAGTTACTTGAAAGAACTCAAGTAACTGTCCCAGCAAATATAGGACAAACTATATTTAATTACTCACTTGTAATTAATCCCTTTATTGTTATGATTATCAAACTGTGCACAGAAGGCCATGAAGGGAGAACATTTGTGTCTGTCCACCAGAGAATCATTTTCATATCACAGTTTGAAGCATGAAATGGGTCAATAGATGGACGTTGTTGTAATGAAATTCAGTTTATATTGTGAGATTACTTTGAACCACCAGTGGTCAGGAATACATGACTGGACATCTCTGATAACTAGGAAGACGTGAAGAGATGTAAAGGCCCTGTTGTTGAGCTGAGATGTGGTGACTTTGCACTGTGCCTGGTAAATACAGATCAGTCCTTGACTCTGATCACCTAAATAATGTTATAAATCTGCACTTCTGATCCTTGATCTTCTGCTGTACTTTCTATATTAACTGTTTGTATTCTAGCTTTGGATAAGTGTCTGCTAAATGAATACCATGATGTAAATGTTTGGATTTGGAACAAAAAGTAAACCTGTAACTAAACGTAGAGATGTGTGTTTGCTGTGAACAATGTACCTTGAAGTCTCAGAGAAGGGGGTCCGACCACAGAAAGATGATATTATATTACATAATTTATATCTATGAGGATAAACGTAAAGAGACATAGATGATGTCTGCCATTTTGTATGAATATTATATGTTGGTCACACATGTAGGAATGTGCTAGAAAAGTTTATGCTACTGCAATATTATCTTATATCCAAACATTATTAGTCTATAGAGATCAGAGTAACACAAAGACAGTTGTAATCCATTAAAATTCCTCTGTGTTAATTGAAACTGAATATCCAGCTCTCTGAAGAGAGAACCTTGTATAGTTTATCTTCCTACAGCCTTATTGGTAATACTTATGACTTGTTGACACAATGATTGTCCTTCTTGGATAAATAACTAAATCCTTATTATGATTTTATGTATGAATTCTGTGAGAAACTGATGCAACACATGGAATTAAACACATCACACAAATCATCAAAAAGGATACTTGTTTTTCTGTTGTTTTTTTTTTTTGGTGAATAACATTTTCTTCACCAGGATTTTATTCCGCTCCATTGCAAGGGCACATCATCATGTTTTCTCACTTGGAAGGGCATCTAATTCAGGATTATTTATATATCAGAAAGTAACCTCAGGTTTATCCTATGGTAAGGGCAGCTATATTTCACCACATCACATTTTATCCACTGACCGGGCACTTCTCCACTAGAATCAGAATTTGTTTTTATTGCCATGTAAGTTTTCACAAACACGGAATTTACTGTGGCAGAAAGGTGCATACAATAAACATATACGGATCTTAATAAATAAATAAAGGTTGCATGTATAAATAAAATGTAAAAAGTCTAATGCTAAACAATAACTAAAGATCTAAACAGTACTGTAAGCTATCAAATATATATAATATAAAAAGTTACTAAAGATATAAAATAAAATAGCAAAATAGGGCAGCATAGTGCAAAATGTGCAAAGTAGGTGGTGGATGGACTCATAAATAGATGAAAGTGTTATGTCAGTGCGAGTCCTTGGCCTTGTTGAAGAGGCCAGCAGCGGATGGGAAGAAAGTTTTTGTGGCGTGAGGTTTTGGTCCTGATGGACCGCAGCCTTCTGCCAGAGGGGAGTAGCTGGAACAGGGAGTGTCCAGGGTGGGAGGAGTCGGCCACAATCTTTCTCGCTCGCCTCAGTGTCCTCGAGGTGTGCAGGTCCTCGAGGGTAGGCAGATTGCAGCCAATTACCTTGTCAGCAGCGCAGATGATATGCTGCAGTCTGCTCTTGTCCTTTAACACATTGCAATTTGCACTGCTTTACACATTTGTATCTTTTGTACTTTTTGTATTTTTATATTGTAAATGATGTCTCCTTTACATTTTATTATATATTTTATTTTAATTCTAAATCCCCTTAGGATTGCTTGACTATGTACCTTTAGTATAGTTAGTCCACATATTTAAGTTTTTAAGATTCCTATATGTTTAATGTATGCACCTTTCTGCCAAAGTAAATTCCTTGTCTGTGCAAACTTTCATGGCGATTAAAACCCTTTCTGATTCTGATTCCTTGGCAGTGGCAGCAGCGTACCAGATGGTGATGGAGGAGGTGAGGATGGACTCAATGATGGCTGTGTAGAAATGCACCATCATTGTCTTTGACAGGTTGAATTTCTTCAGCTGCCGTAGGAAGTACATCCTCTGTTGTGCTTTCTTGGTGAGGGAGCAAATGTTCAGTTCCCACTTGAGGTCCTGGGAGAGGATGGTGCCCAGGAAGCGGAAGGACTCCACAGTGTTGACTGGGGAGTCACACAGGGTGATGGGGGTGAGTGGGGCTGTGTTCCTCCTGAAGTCCACAACCATCTCCACTGTCTTGAGAGCATTGAGCTCTAAGTTGTTCTGGCTACACCAGGTCACCAGGTTGGCCGCTTCCCACCTATAGTCAGACTCATCCCCGTCAGAGATTAGCCCAATGAGGGTGGAGACGTCCGCAAACTTTAGAAGTTTGACGGACGGAGGACTGGAGGTGCAGCTGTTGGTGTACAGGGAGAAGAGCAGAGGAGAAAGAACGCAGCCCTGAGGAGATCCGGTGCTGATGGACCGGGAGTCAGAGACTTGTGTTCCCAGTTTAACAGACTGCTTCCTGTCAGACAGGAAGTCTACAGTAGAACTCGTTCAGGTTATTGGCCAGGCGAGAGTCATTGATGGTGTGTGGGGCTCTGGGCTTGTAGTTGGTGATCTGCCTGAGCCCTCACCAGACAGAAGCAGAGTCGTTAGCAGAGAACTGGTGTTTTAGTCTCTCTGAGTACAGTCGTTTAGCAACTCTCACCGCCTTGCTAAACCTGTTCTTCGACTCCTTGAATCTGTCTCTATCCCCACTCCTAAACGCAGAAGAGCACATAATTGGACACCGTGTTCTCACCTGTAGGAGTATACAGCACTGCTGTCATCGTTTTGGCCACTTTTGGCATTTAAGCAACGTTCTTCAACCATGGGGGCACCATGGGGAGAGGAGTTCTAATATTCTGTTGACACACAAGCTGTGATCGGTGACGTCATCGCCTGTCATTCCGACAGAAACTTCCTCCATTCCTGAGAATATCAGACTGCTCACCTTGATAACACGTCTCTGCTACTCACTCCATAATTATCACAGTAAGTACGGGAACAAATATTTCATGTTGTTAATCACTGCCGCCTCCTCCGCTAAGAAGCTTAAATGGTGATTATTTCTATTTAGTGTCCCAGCATTATGTAGCCTACCTGGGAAGCCTATGTGAAAGTAAAGTTTGTTAGGTTGCAATAGGAGCTGTTCTTCTATCGGAGTCGTTAACAGGTATTTTAAGTTTAAGTAAAGCTAATTGAAACCAAGTATACTTGCCACAATGACTCCCTTAAACGCTATTTGAAGATATAGGCCTACGGTTTTAATTAGGCCTGGTCGAGTTTATCGAGTCTGGTGTTGGTTGTTGGTGTTGGTTGTTAAACGGTGGATTTATGGTAACCTTGAAGAAGGTGACGTTCAAAAGGCCTTTGCATGTAAAACATAAATACAATATATCTTACTACATCAGACACGAGCCTCTGTGATTGAGTTAGGCTTCTTTGGCTTTTTATTGGTTATTTATAAATAAGAAATGCAAAAAGCGGCCTTCTCTGATTCAGACGGCTTTGATTTCTCTGATACATTTAACCCTTTGATAACCAATTAAACCGAATGAATAAATGCTTGCGGTTATCGTAATGTATGTGTTAAATGTATGTGTATGTAATGTGTGTGTGGCGTCAAGTCTTGTAAGACGGCTTTAGAACAATTTGGCTACTATGACCTAAACTATGTATCTGTCAGTGGTTTTGTGAGTAGGCTGTACATTCCTACCTCTTCCTTGTAGGCCTCTCCTCTGCAAATGGAGGAAGAACTTAGTCACATTGCATAACAAAAGTTTCAAAATGGCTGTTTACGTATTGTAATTTTAAAAATTCTATATTTTATAGGCAGTAAAATAAAATAGGCAGGGTAAATCTATTAAATAACATGTTTTAAGAGGCTTCTACCTCTGTCTAACTTAATTAAAGGCACATTTGTCAGGTGTAGGCTATACATTTTTGTTTCGCTATAGGTAAAGGTAATTTAGTTATATTCATGATGATATTGTTGAATCTGCATTACATCTGATCAAAGTCAAATAGAACATTGTATACTTGTACAAAACCTTGAAAACAAATCAATGAGTATGAGCTATCCTGATCCTGTGACTTGCATCAACAGGCATGTTCGTCATGTTCCAATGATTCTTGTGTCTGAGGATTGAAGGAGCAACATGGAGGAAGCTACAGGGAACAAGGTCTCTCTGGTAAAAAGGTGAGACTGAAAGGGTGTAGAGGAGGGGGCAGAGTGACCATCTGCCTGGGAGACACTAGACATTCAGGGTTCTCAACTTCTGAACCCCTGGCAAAATCTACATAATTTGAAATTTGTCACAACCTTTTAGATAACTATTTTTGTGTGTAATTTATATCTCACAAAATGTGTTTTAAACATCCAAATGTACACCTCAATAAAATACATTAAAAAGACAAGCGAGCACTAAATTAATGTCAGTGTCACTGGACTTATTTGTAGAATAAAGTGTTCATATAGTTTACAATAGGTCACCCTAATGCTTGCAAGTTTTTATTGTGTGGTCGTCATGTTAATGTTGTTATGAAGCCAAGTGACAAGTGACAGGAACCTGATACTATCCATCTGAAGAACAGTCCTTCTGAGTTTGTCTTTATATTTGACAGTGTGTCTGTGGAGGAGCCTTCATCAGTAAGTTCCCCGGCCAGCGACCAGACAGGAAAAACAGATCAAATGGACGACTCTCCCAATCTGATGAAGGATGTAACTGGCACGGAGCAAAGGTGAATAATCTGGACTGTTCTGTAAACTGGAATGTTATTGTTGTGGTTTATGAAGTCACACCTTAAGGGTTCAAGTATAGATTAAATCAACTGACAGTTTTACTAATTTACCAAGATATGTAAAATCTTTACTTCTGTATTATATGTTGTTATTGTTGTATGTAGATCATAAATACATAAATGTATTGTTTTAGGGTGGATGAGAAGAGTCCAGTGTCACCAAGCCCCAGTTATCTGTCAATGAAGAGTGCACAATCTATGGGTATAACCGCACATTTCAGAGAGCATGACATAACTGAAGAAAATAAGTAAGTCCACATATCTTAGTTATGGCAATATATTTATTGTGACATCAACTTGAGGAGTGAGATGGCTGAGCGGTGAGGGAGTCGGGCTAGTAATCTGAAGGTTGCCAGTTTGATTCCCAGCCGTGCCAAATGATGTGTCCTTGGGCAAGGCACTTCACCCTACTTGCTTTGGGGGGAATGTCCCTGTACTTACTGTAAGTCGCTCTGGATAAGAGCGTCTGCTAAATGACTAAATGTAACCTGTAATAAACTATTCATATGTTTATTTTATAACCAATACTCAAATGTGCAGGGTTAAACTTGTGAGATCTGGATCACCAACCACCAGTATTGTATCACTGCAGAGTGACCTTCCCATGAATATTCCTATTACCTGCAAAGATGAAGGCTCAACAGAGATGTGAGATCATACTATTATATCTACATAATCAACAATGACATGATTAATGGTGCATCAATATCCATAATAGTCTCTCTAGCTCTCTATGTTGTATGTATGCTGTGTTGTCTGTTGAGCTCTGGTACAACCTTAGAAAACAAAACAATGTTGCCATTTACCCAGAATTTAACGCGGCGTGACGTCAACTTTGCAATCTCTATACTGGCTGTTGTATAGCGTAATTCTTTTGTTTGTTGTCTCAATGTTAGATCCAGAGAGGGTCTTTGTGACCCCTGTTCTGATGATGACACAGAGAGGAGAGCTGTGAAGACCTGTCTCACCTGCGGTCTCTCCTACTGTGAGAAGCACGTCAGGAGGCACTACACTTCACCACGGTTTCAGACACACATCCTGGTGGATGTGGCCCCGGCCATACAGCAGAGACTCTGCCAGCATCACCACAGGCCTCTGGAGGTGTTCAGCTGCAGTGATAACATGCTGATCCCCAGTCAGTGTTCTGTAACACAGCACAGAGGACATGATGTCATTTCTAAGGCTGAACAAGCTGCAGGAAATGTAGGTACTGTTTTGGATCCCTATTCCAAGTTCTGTACACCATAAAACCTACTTCCACATGAATAAAAAAACAATGTTTACTTTATTAACAGGAACATCAAAGGAATACAGGAAATGGTAAGTGTGTTATAAATAGTGTTGGAACAGGTCAAAGTGTCGGGTAGCCAACTCAACTGTGTTTTCAGGTTGTCACTGCACTTCTGCATTAGAAACTGTAACTACAGGTAATATACTTTTATTACAGCAGAAATGACAACAACTAATGGAGATCTTGTGAAATCTGGGCTCAACTGTGAACATAAGGACATATGCGGTTATTAGTCGGTTGCAAGAGTTAACAAAATCTTTGGACACATACCGATTGTCTCTTTTTAGCATGGCATGCTAGCGGAGGATTAAATCCCACTTGCATCATCAGCCTATTGTGTTTTAATAGTTTAAATGTTGCCCTCTCTAAAGAAAAGAGTAGAACAATTTAAATCCCACTGACAATAATATATACAGAAAAACAAATGATCCATTTATGTTATTATACTGTAAAAAATAAGATTACCAGTTTACAATCTTGTCATTTTTCTCAAAGCGGTCCCAGGCCCCAAAGACCTGACAGTAGAGAGACAGTACAGTTCTCTGTCTCTACGATGGACCAAACCACCAGGACTGCAGCTCTCTCATCAATACCTCATAACCTACAGCTGCCCTGGATCAGAACCGCTGGCCGTAAACACTGAACTCTGCTGCAGAACCCTGACTGACCTGCAGCCTGGTACCCAGTACACTGTTGATGTCTCAACCGTGTTGATAACTGGGGAGCAGAGTGAAGCTGTGTCTAAAACCATCTTCACCAGTAAGTCTTATTTATTTGTATGTACTTAATGTATCTGATTGACCTGATACACTGCTGTGAGGTACTTCCTGTATACAAAGCAACAGAAAACCTCTTCTGGAACTTTTGAGGAGACATTTTTATTTATTTTACTATCTTGGTAATGTACCACCAGAGCTGTTGGTTTTTATGTTGAATTTTTTAGCTTGTTGTTTTTCTTAAAGTCTATAATAGCAAAAGTATAGGAGAGAAAAAGTAATAGCTGGGACTATGTGTATGATGATGCTGTGTTATTCTGTTTGTTGAAGATGTATTATACCGAGTTAGACCAACAACTCTAACAACTGTTTACTGTATATCAAAATGTTTCTGTCAAATATCTAAAATGTACCCTCTTCACTCAAGGAGTTCCACCACCAGCTGACTTGACCACAGAGCAGGTACAGCCCTCCTCTGTGACCCTGCGCTGGACCAAGGCTGGAGGAATGGAGACAATCCCACATCACTTCCTCATAACCTACAGCAGCCCAGGATCAGAGTCCCAGACGACACAGACTGCAGACTGCTGCACAACCCTGACTGACTTGCTAGCTGGTACTCACTACACTGTTGGAGTCTCCACTGTGCTGGATCATGGAGGAGAACACAGTGAACCTGCTTCTACAACCATCATCACTGGTGAGACACTTTTACATTTGAAATAAAGCTTTTACTACCAGAACATGGTCTGCATGTGAATGTTCTCCTGGCACTCCTGAAACTGTATTTCCTTTATCAGGTGTCCCTGCTCCAGACAAGCTGACAGTTGTCTCAGTGGACACCACATCAGCCACTGTGAGCTGGAAACAGCCAGCTGGAATGGACCAGACCCAACTCCAGTACCAGGTCTCCTACCAGAGATCAGGAACAGATCAACTCACCACCACCACCTCCTCACTCAGCATGACTCTCTCTGACCTGAGACCTGCCTCTGAGTACTCTGTCAGTGTCTGCTGTCTGCTGGACAACAGGAAGACGAGTCCACCTGTGTCACACACTTTCACCACCAGTAAGGCCTTGAATAGAAACAGACCCTGTTTATTTGTTCAAACAAAACAACTGGCAACATCTGTTGATCCCAAAAGGTAACTTGTTAAAATGTTGTTCTTCACTCAAGGAGTTCCACCACCAGCTGACTTGACCACAGAGCAGGTAGAGCCCTCCTCTGTGACCCTGCGCTGGACCAAGGCTGGAGGAATGGAGACAATCCCACATCACTTCCTCATAACCTACAGCAGCCCAGGATCAGAGTCCCAGACGACACAGACTGCAGACTGCTGCACAACCCTGACTGACCTGCAGCCTGGTACTCACTACACTGTTGGAGTCTCCACTGTGCTGGATCATGGAGGAGAACACAGTGAACCTGCTTCTACAACCATCATCACTGGTAAGACACCAGATGTATGAATTTACTCCAGAAACTGGGTCTAAGCGACATGCTCCCCAAACACATGCAACAAAGGGATGTTCTAGTGATAGATGCTTTATCTCAGAATCTTAAGCCAGCTAATGAATTGAAAGGTTCCAGACCTATTTGCATTTACAAATGTAGTCTATCAATGCCAGGCTTGTTCTCGGTTCTGATATTTACAGACATTCACAACTCCAAAAGGTCACACATCACTGTGAAGCATTTTATTTTACCAATTGTGAATGTCCTGGTTTTACCCCTAACCTTACATTTTATTGGCTGTTGAAAAAACAACTTTAGAAATTAAAGACAATGTATATAAGTCCATGATCCTTTAACCCTTGTGTTATCTTCGGGTCATTTTGACCCTTCAGTCATTGTAACCCCCCCCCCCACGTGTTGTAACAACTTTACCTCATACAAAAATAAAGTGTTGGTCTGTCTCACACCCCCCACATCGCGAAGGTTAAAAGAAAATGGTTTCTATTTGTTTTTGTCATTGTGACCCGAAGGAAGCACAAAGGTTAAAATCAGGAAGACTGTTTTGCATGCTTTTATATATCCTTTATACAATAAATAAATACATGATTACTGAATTGACTTATTTCCACAGGCAAGAACTCAAGAGAGAAAACAACCAGATGTATGAATTTACTCCAGAAACTGGATCTAAGCGACATGTTCCCCAAACTCATGCAACAAAGGGATGTTCTAGTGATAGATGCTTTATCTCAGAATGTTAAACCACCTCAAACAGAAAAAGAACTGAGCTCTCAGTATCTGTACAAACTGATGATGTTGGATTACAGGGCCAGATTTCTGTCCTGCAAACCTAAACCAACCGCCTCAGTCTCAGAGAGCCGTTTTGCTGTTGCTGAGTATGAAAATGAGGATATTTTTAACTGGGAGGAAACCATCCAAGAAGTACACATTGAAGAGCAACACATTCACCCGATGGATATTCACATGGCTGTTTTCCACTGTGCTGATGATTTTTTGAGGCAGTACATATTTTCAAAACTCTCCAGTTGCCAGTTTGGCCTGCCCCTGCTGGTACCTAACCCCTTTACACAGGAAACAGAATTCCCTCTCTGGGCCCTTCGGAACATCAAGAAGTCATGGCAAAGTAAATCTAAAACAGACAGCCCTGGCAAATACCAGAGCAGACACATGTTTAATACACCAGTGCCAGTTGTATCCTTCATCAGATTGGGAGAGTCGTCCATTTCCAAGTCCCAGATCTTGAACAGTGTCATTAGCAAACAAAAGCACAATGTGTTTTTCCATCGTCATTGCAAAGGCAGCACCCGAGACTGTCTCCTCATGGACGGAGTTGTGGAGATCGCCTGGTACTGTCCAGCGGGGAAGGAAGATGATGTTTTTGACGATTGTGTGGCTTTTCTGAACCTTCATGGTGATGCCAGAGACCATCCACAGCAACTTGAATTCATGCAGTCAGTGAGCACTGTGAATGTTGTTCTACTTTCAGAACATCCGTTAGATGAAGAAAACAATAAGATTTTCAAGAATCTTTCATACTCTCCTGTCCCTCTGATTGTCCTTTTCACCGGACAGGAAAAATGTCAGACTTCAAAAAAACCAACAAAGGTGAGATTAGCTGCCAAAAACAGGAATGAGGCTGAGCTGAACAAAGAAATAATATCACATATCCAACACTGTGTCAACATGTACGGAAAGGAGACAAGCATTGAACTATTTTGTGACAAAGCAAGAAAACATAAGTTTAAAGTGGACAAAGACAAGGAATCCTGCAGAGATGGTCGTGAACAAGCCGAGGGTTTGATGTCCCTGTTGAGGAAGGAAAGATCATCGAGTCTGAAGGAGAAACTTTTACCTCTCCAAGGAAAGCTGTGGCATGATTGGTGCCAGAAAGATAAGAATCAGTATCGTCTGAAATGCAAAGGAACAGAAAGTTTGGAAAGTCAGTTGGAGGCAATCATGAATGAGAAGGCCGCTATTCGAAAGGCACAGCTTGAGGCAGCTTCATCAACCAATGAATTCATGAAGTCATTTATAAACTGTTTAACATCCCCACATCATTCACAAGAAACAAAATCATACATGCTGCAGTGGCTGAGAATGTTCCTGGACGAATTCAACATGGATGCGCTTGCAGGATATGAGGAAGAGTACCGCTCAACATGGGAAACATGTGGCCCCAAGGTTAAAGGAGGATCAACTGACAAAGATCTGCTGCTAAAGAAACTTAGCACGATATCTGACAATATGACGGCTTCCACAATTGGACTCCAGCACATCATGAGAGAAACAAGCCAGATGTATGAAGTTTTCAAGCCTACAAAACCTCAGAAGGAGACATGTGAACTTATAGAGGCTCTTCCTGCAATAGGAGCTGAGATGCTGATGTCTGGGTTGCCACTAGAGCTGATGGATGGAGATGCGGCCCACGTGCCTCTGTTTTGGATTCAGGCTGTCCTGGACCGTCTTACTGAAACACTTGGAGACAAGAAGGTGTTTGTGCTGTCGGTTCTTGGACTGCAGAGCTCTGGGAAGTCCACACTACTGAATGCCATGTTTGGTCTTCAGTTCACCGTGAGCGCAGGCAGGTGCACAAGAGGAGCCTTCATGCAGCTAATCAAGGTGGACCCGGCCTTAGTGGACCAGCTGAAATATGAGTATGTTCTGGTGGTGGACACAGAGGGCCTGAGATCACCTGAGCTCAGTACTAATACGTCCCTCAGTCATGACAATGAACTGGCAACTTTTATCATCGGAATAGGTGACATCACCATCATCAACATCATGGGCGAAAACCCATCTGAAATGCACGACATCCTTCAGATTTGTGTCCAGGCGTTCTTGAGGATGAAACAAGTTCAAATCACACCAAGCTGCATCTTTGTGCACCAGAATGTTGCAGAGGCCTCAGCCGGCGAGAAAAACATGGAGGGAAGAATAAATCTCCTGGGGAAATTAGATGCTATGGCTGTAACTGCAGCAAAAGAGGAGCAAATTGACTCTGTCACTGGCTTTAGTGATATAATCCAGTTTGATGTAAAGACTCACGTATTCTACTTCAAGGGGCTTCTAGAGGGAGATCCCCCGATGGCCCCTCCCAACCCCTCCTACAGCCAGAACGTTCAGGAGCTGAAGAACAAGGTGCTCTCCATCGCACAGTGGAAGTCAGGCTGTAGATTTTCCACATTATCGGAAGTAAAAGATCGGATCAAGGACCTATGGAATGGTCTTTTGAAGGAGAACTTTGTGTTCAGCTTCAGAAATACACTCGAAATGATGATTTACAGTGATTTGGAAAAAATGGTTTCTGAATGGTCCTGGAAACTGAGAAAACATGCCATGGAAAAAGAGAACGAGTTTCTCAACCAACTTCACAGCAAAATCATCGAGTATGTGAATCACACAGATCTGATTGTTGATTTTGATCAAGTTTACAATCCCTTGAAAGAGAAAATAGAGACGTACTTCAAGGAAAATAAAAACCCAGAAATCCTTATACAATGGAAAGTCACCGTTGACAAGCGGTTGGAAAATCTGAACTCAGAGCTCATTCAAAACATCCTAAAGAAATGCAAAGATGTCATCACAATGATGAAAAGCAGATCAGAACTTGACCACAGAAATTCTGACTATGAGGCACAATTGCTCGAAATAAGCAAAAACTTGGCATCCGAACTAAAAGACCAGAGGCTTACCGACCAGGACGTGGAGAAGCAGTTTGACTCAATCTGGACGGACTGGAGCACCAAAGTGGCAAATGAAAACCCTCCAAAGAAACTTGTTAATGTTTTAGCTGCAGTGGAAGCAGTCTTACAACTTAAGTTTCAATATCAGAATGACGTTACTGACAAGATTAGAGGCAAAAAGAGCAAAACGTGGCTTGGGTTAGTCCTAACTGCTTGTAAAGAATTCTTCACAAGAAATGCAGACTGTATTAATCAGTGTACAGAACACGTGACAAACACTGTCAAAACATATATCACTGGGAAAGAATCTGAAGGTAGGGATTTCAATGATATCTTTATTCATGAAATGATAAGCATCATAACAAATGAGATGAATAATTACCCAGAGGCTAAACTCCCCAAAGAATACCTAACTGACCTGTCTGTTCATCTGTGCATCAAAGCAGTTCCAACATTTGAGAGGATGCATTCATTGTTCAGGAAAACAGTAGATCCTCTAACATACTTGCAAAGCAAACGAGATCAGTACCTTCAGATGTGTAAGAACTTGTGCAAAGGAGCAAACTCCATCACCATTTTTGCTGATTTCCTTTGTAAACAGCTGGAACCAGCAATCAAACAGCAAATTAATCAGAAAACCAGTAGACAGATTAGTGATTCCCTAAAATGCAACCACCCAGCCTTTAATGGAAACAGATCCAATCTTGAGAATCACATCCTGGAACATCTTGCTAAAAAGCAAAGCTTTGAAGACTTTGTGGAATACATTAACCAACCAAAGACCTATTTTGAAAGATTCATCCAAGAACACGTGGAGACATTTTGTACAAATGACAAAATGACAGACATGCTTATTGAAAACCTAGGTTCCCTGAAAAGTGTGATTTTAACAGTGAATACAGAGGTAACAGCAGAAGTGGTTAGACAACGTGGCAATGCCAAAACATGGCTTGAGAGTTTCTGTAAGAAACTTGGAACACACATGGTGATAAAAAGAGAGGATCTGAAAAGCATTGAAAAGGAAGATATTCAGAACCTGAAAGAACTCAAAGACATGATGGTAACATGTCTTAATGAGATGGTGATGAAGATGGAAAAACAAGAAAAGCTGAATTCAGGAAAAGAGTCCTTTGCAACTTTGAAAAAACAAGCCACCATGCACCTGTCAGATCAATTCAAAGGATGTTGGGCCCAGTGCCCATTCTGCAGTGCCATCTGCACAAACACCATCCCAAACCATGATGGCGATCACAGTCTTACGTTTCATCGATGTGAAGCAATATGTGGCTCGTATTATAGAAACACAGACCATTTTTCTATTGATTTCTGCAACACATCTGTAAGCAGTGATGCTACGTTCAGAACTGAGACTGGTGTTTGGCAATACAAGAATTACAGAGATGCTGGTAAACCATACAATGAATGGAGCATCACTGCAGATGCTAGCAATCTGAAATACTGGAAATGGTTCATTTGTACATTTCAGTCTCAGTGGGAGAAAAGGATCGGAAAGACATTTGCTGGCAAAGGTGAAATCCCTCAGGGCTGGAGCCAGATCACCCTAGAATCAGCCCTGGAAGAACTCAAGCATATGTCCCAGTAAATACAGAAGAACAAACCATGACCATGAAATACATACAATTTTTATAACTACTTGTAATTAATCACTTGTTCGTCATGATTATTGAACTGTACATAGAAGGCCATGAAGGGAGAACATTATAGATGTCCACCAGAAAATACTTTTTATAAAACAATTGGGTTCTATCGAGTTATTTAGCTGTTTCTGATTGGACGAGAGACGTTTCATGAGTTGAAATATCCCATGACATCCCAACTCTGACTTTTCACAGCTAATAATAAATCACTCCGCGATGAAACATTCGCGTTGATACAAATAAGTAACCATAACAAGGACGAGTCAAAGCCTCCATTTACAATTTGAAAGACTTTAACAAGCTAACTTGTATTTACAACAATGAGTGACTTCAATATTTATTTTAACCTATTTGAAAAATGTTTCTTTTCAGAATGTATTGTGTCACGTAACCGCTCATCTCACATCCCTTTCGCTATTCACCTCGCTAGTCAATCTACTTCAGACGGGCTGCGGCCAACACGACAGTGGCAGCAACTCTACACATGGACGATTATTTTCTAATTAAAAATCTTGATTTTATTTGGGGACAATGACATGCCTCGATAGCTGGCTATTCTTGTTGTTAAACGTACTGTCAAATTATAATTACTGTTTGGAGAAAATGTAAACTTTGATGCGGTCATCTCACATCCATTAGCTATTCAACTCGCTCCACAGGCTGCGGCCGTACTGTAGCCTGGTACTAGTATGGCCGATACTTTGTTCGTGAAAATCTTGATATTGATTTTGGGACAGGGACATGGCTGGTTAGCTAGCAAATCTTCTTGTCAGACATACTGTAAAATTATATTTACTGTTTGTCAACCGTACACAATGTTATTGCCTTTGAATCTTGCTAGCATAACGTCAGCTTTCGGGCTAATAGCGCAGCTGACGTTGACAAGGGAACTATTTTTTTCGTTGCGGAGGAACAATGGCGAAATAAACATTGTTTAAATCAATAACTGTGTTTAAATGTTAATTGGTTGACTATAATTTTTTTAATAAAAGCAATATAGTACTCGTGCGAGTGGGGTTGGTAAGGGATATTCCCAACAACAACACCCGTACTCTCACTCGTACTATATTGCTTAATCATCACAGTTTGCGGCATGAAATAGGTCAGTAAGATGGACGTTGTTGTAATGAAATTCAGTTTTAATTGAGATCACTTAAAACATATCTGGTAACTAGGAAGATGTGAAGAGATGTCAAGGTTGTTGAATAAATGACTAGCTGTTCATGATTTAAGCTGTCTTTAATGTGACATATAAGAACGTCACAACTGTAGGCAGATACAGATGTCTTTATATAGCTTGACCTAGCGTCAACATGTCAAATTGTAGTTGCGATGTTATATTGTTGCAGCATGCCTGGTAGCTGAGATGTGGTTGCTTAGCACTGTGCCTGGTAAATACAGATCAGTCCATGACTCTGATCACCTAAATAATGTTATAACTCTGCACTTCTGATCCTTGATCTTCTGCTGTACTTTCTATATAAACTGTTTGTATTCTAGCTTTGGATAAGTGTCTGCTAAATGAATACCATGTATGTTTGGATTTGGAACAAAAAGTACACCTGTAACTAAACGTAGAGATGTGTGTTTGGTGTGAACAATGTACCTTTGAAGTCTTAGAGAAGGGAGTCCGACCACAGAAAGCAGATATTATATTACATAGTTTATATCTATGAGGATACACGTCAAAAGACATAGATGATGTCGGACATTTTGTATGAATATTATATGTTGGTCACACATGTAGGGATATGCTAGATTATTTTATGCTACTGCAATATTATCTTATATCCAGACATTATTACTCTTAAGAAATCAAAGAATGTTGTGTTCCATTTAAAAATACAATGGTAATTTTGGAATGTAAAACGTTTTTATTTCTAAATTGGGGAAATTTCTGTTAATTCAAGGCCGTAGCCATGGAGTCAACATTGAGGGGGACAAATTAATCTTTTAATAATTTCGGACAGCGTGGGTGGTTGCCTGTCATAGCGTAGCATTTATATTTGTATTTATATTTTTATATCAATATATTTTGGGCGACATTTTGATCATATTTGAATATTGGGGGAGATGTGTTCCCCCCCCCATTATGATTACGGCCTTGTGTTAATTCACACAGAATACGGAGCTCTCTGAAAGGAGAGCCTGGTTTATCTTCCTACAGCCTTATTGGTAATACTTAAGACTTGTTGACACAAGGATTGTCCTTCCTGGATAAATAACCAAAGCCTTATTATGAGTATATGTAAGATTTATGTGAGAAACTGATGCAACACATGGAATTAAACACATTGTTTGCAAATCACCAAATAATATACTTGTTGATCTGTGCAAAACAACCAGATTGCCAGTTTTTTTTTTATCACAATAATAATAAAAATATAACATCAATATGTCTTTCGTTTTTAATTGTTTTTATTTCATCAAGTAGTAGCAGGCAAACAAAATATTACAACACAAGTTAATACAGGACAGACATGAGTCAGTTACCAAACGTAGAAAATAAGTTGTGTATTTAAAGTCCTTTGCTGTGACTAAAGACACATCTCTCTGATGGACCAAGTTACAGTGATTCAACCCTCAATGTGGAAGATTGTAAAATATCTTCAAACATACAGCTAAGCAACTAGTTATTTTGACATGAATGAAACAGTTACATCTTGTATATACATATGTATCTAGCTGAGCACCACTATTAAATATGTGTGTAACCATTGTGTGTGTGTGTGTGTGTGTGTGTGTGTGTGTGTGTGTGTGTGAGAGAGAGAGAGAGAGAGAGAGAGAGAGAGAGAGAGAGAGAGAGAGAGAGAGAGAGAGAGAGAGAGAGAGAGAGAGAGAGAGAGAGAGAGAGAGAGAGTGTACAGGATTGATGAACATCCCTGGAGGTCCTATTTGATTATTTTTTAAGGCACTTCACCCTATTTGCCTCGGGGGAATGTCCCTGTACTCACTGTAAGTCGCTCTGGATTAGAGCGTCTGCTAAATGACTAAATGTAATATGAATATTCTTGCTTCCCTGCGTGGGTTTTCAGCCCCTCCTCCTCCCGCGAGGGGAGTTTACAGACGGGCCGTCATGATCGCAGGAGCAGCTGCACTGCGCCCTCTAGTGGCGCACTGCGGGTGGTGCGCGCGTGACGGCCGTCTGAGCGAGGTTCATACTGTAATAGACCTAGAATGTAGCCAGATTCGGAAAGAATGCACACAAAACGAAGCTGCACAACTACACTCTCCCCCGTCCATAAAGCAGACTCGCCCTCGAGTCTCAATCAAAACATCTCATAGTCCCGAGACCATCCTGGCGGCCTCCTTGGTCGCCCATGGCGTGTCGCTTCGAGTAGAGGTATGCCTTGGCGTGTCTCCTCCGTCGCAGTCTGGTTAGTCGTGGGTGTCTGCATGGTCCCCATGAGTAAAGGTTCTTGATCACCTTGGTCCTGTGTAGCTTGAGTGTGCCGGTCCCCTTGCCGTTGTAATCCAACTGAGACAGCGCAGCTTCCCGCACCACTGCTTGGCCCCTCTGTAGGTCTGGGGGCACCCCGGCTCTGGCTCCTGGCCCTACCACCTCGCCCTCTCGACCAGTCGTAGAGGATGGAGATCGCGGACAGGTCTCATTAGGGATTATGGCAGCTGTCAGTGGTCTCGCTGCACACCCTTGGTTGGTAGCCTCTGTCCCAGAAGAAAGACATGGTTTGAGTCTGTTGAAGTGCACCACCGTTTCTGCCCCCGCCTCCACTGGCGTTAGTCGATACAGATATTTCAGCTTCCTGATTAGGAAGAGGAAGAACCTCAGTCCATTTTGAGAAGTAGTCTCTAATAACTACAATGTATTTGTTTTCTCTGGGGGTTCCAGGGAGGGGTCCTAAGATGTCCAATGCTACACGCTCATACGGCCTAGACGTTACCACCTCTTGAAGCGGTGCACACCACTGTTTTCCCGCAGCTTTTCGTGACCCACAGTCCCTACACTCCCGACACCACTGTTTCACATCCCCAAACCAACCCGGCCAATAGAAACGGTCCTTTACTTTTGCTTGTAATTTCTGTATTCTCAGGTGACCACCAGTAGCAATGTTAAGCAACTGTTTTAAGACTTTTGGCACCATAGGACTGGGAATAACAATCTGGACCTGGTTTGCAGCATCTTAATTTGATGGGGGAAACCTCACCAATCGGGATCCCTGCATTTGTATCTGAGCCCACACAGGTGCATACTTCTGCAGATCAGCCGGTGGTTGCAAACAATTTGTTCCCTCAGACTTTACAGCAATGATCTTCTGTAGCTCGGCATCCTCTCTCTGAGCCTGAGCCAATTCATCCCCTTCCCACCCCGTGTTTGCATTAGGAGTTATGTTTTTTACCGCCGCTATCACTGGCCCCCCTTGTGTCTGTACGGCTGGCTGAGAGACCACTGAAGTTGACAGGTAAGCAGGCAGCCTAGACAGGGCATCCGCATTGGTATGCCCTCGTCCAGGACGGTGTACAATTTTATACTGGAAGCTAGCAAGCTGCTCCACCCACCTGGCTAATTGTCCCTCCAGCCCTTGAAAATTATGCAGCCACCTCAAGGAGTTATGATCTGTCCGCAGGACAAACTCCTTACCCAGCAAATAGTGCTTTATGAAAGTACCCATACTCAACAGCTCCTTTGTTGTTGCATATTTTCTTTCTTGTTTTGTTAGAGCCCTACTGGCGTATGCAATCACATGTTCAAACCCCCCCTCTTCTTGTGACAACACAGCCCCAATACCGAAAGGCACAGCTTAACCCTCGTGCTGCCTTCGGGTCACATGACCCAAAGGTTCATAACGAACCATCATTGTGTTTACCCAATTTTACCCAATACAAAACCAAATAAAAATACTTTTCTTTTAACCTTCGCAATGTGGGGGGTCTGAGACAGCCCGACGGTTAAAAGAAAATGCTTCACTTTGTTTTTGTATGCGGTAAAGTTGTCGCAATACGACGGTGGGTCACAATGACTGATGGGTCAGAACGACCCGAGGAGAACACAAGGGTTAAGGCAGCTTCACCAACCAATGATTTCATGAAGTCATTTATAAACTGTTTAACCCCCCATCATCATTCACAAGAGACACAATTATACATGCTGCAGTGGCTGAGAATGTTCCTAGATGAATTCAACATGGATGCACTTTCAGGATATGAGAAAGAGTACCGCTCAACATGGGAAACATTTAAATGTGGCCCCAAGGATGAAGGAGGATCAGCTGACAAAGATCTGCTGCTAAAGAAACTGAACACGATATCTGACAAAATGACTGCTACCACAATTGGACTTCAGCATATCATGAGAAAAACAAGCCAGATGTATGAAGTTTTCAAGCCTACAAAACCTCAGAAGGAGACATATGAACTTATAGAGGCTCTTCCTGCAATAGGAGCTGAGATGCTGATGTCTGGGTTGCCACTAGAGCTGATGGATGGAGATGCGGCCCACGTGCCTCTGTTGTGGATTCAGGCTGTCCTGGACCGTCTTACTAAGGACTATGGAACAAATTACCCATAAATATTAGGGAAGCAAACACTCTAGACATTTTTAAAAGACAGCTTAAAACCTACCTTTTTACCGAAGCATTTAAGTAATTTTATCTCAAAAGGGTTTTCCTACTTTTATTAATTATATTATTGTAGAATCTTGGTTTAGTAAATTTGGGTCATTATTTGACTTGCTATTTTTACTTTGTCTAGGTCAGAGTTGTTTAAAAGTATTTAAACAAATATGTAAAACAATCTGTATTCTTGATCTGAGGCAAAGGATCTGTTAACAGAGAATACGGCCCATACTCTTGACCTGGGGAAAGGATCTGTTAACAGAGTGTATGGTTTTATATATACAGACCAGGGGTGAACCAAATGTATATGTTACTTTTAAGATGCATGTTTAAAGTTGGTTTCTCTCTTGAACAGAGATCTTATTGGGATTTTTATTTTTGTTTGAATTGTTTATCACTTGTATTATTGTTTTTATTGATTTTATGTAAAGCACCTTGAGCTGCAATTCTTGTATGAAATGTGCTATATAAATAAAGTCTTACTTACTAAAACACTTGGAGACAAGAAGGTGTTTGTGCTGTCGGTTCTTGGACTGCAGAGCTCTGGGAAGTCCACACTACTGAATACCATGTTTGGTCTTCAGTTCACCGTGAGCGCAGGCAGGTGCACAAGAGGAGCCTTCATGCAGCTAATCAAGGTGGACCCAGACATAGTGGACCAGCTGAAATATGAGTATGTTCTGGTGGTGGACACAGAGGGCCTGAGATCACCAGAGCTCAGTACTAATACGTCCCTCAGTCATGACAATGAACTGGCAACTTTTATTATCGGAATAGGTGACATCACCATCATTAACATCATGGGAGAAAACCCATCTGAAATGCACGACATCCTGCAGATTTGTGTCCAGGCATTCTTGAGGATGAAACAAGTTAAAATCACACCAAGCTGCATCTTTGTGCACCAGAATGTTGCAGAGGCCTCAGCCGGCGAGAAAAACATGGAGGGAAGAATAAATCTCCTGGGGAAATTAAATGAAATGACTGTAACTGCTGCAAAAGAGGAGCAAATTGACTCTGTCACTGGCTTTAGTGATATAATCCAGTTTGATGTAAAGACTCAAGTATTCTACTTCAAGGGGCTTCTAGAGGGAGATCCCCCGATGGCCCCTCCCAACCCCTCCTACAGCCAGAACGTTCAGGAGCTGAAGAACAAGGTGCTCTCCATCGCACAGTGGAAGTCAGGCTGTAGATTTTCCACATTATCTGAAGTAAAAGATCGGATCAAGGACCTATGGAATGGTCTTTTGAAGGAGAACTTTGTGTTCAGCTTCAGAAATACACTCGAAATGATGATTTACAGTGATTTGGAAAAAATGGTTTCTGAATGGTCCTGGAAACTGAGAAAACATGCCATGGAAAAAGAGAACGAGTTGCTCAACCAACTTCACAGCAAAATCATCGAGTATGTGAATCACACAGATCTGATCAAGTTTACAATCCCTTGAAAGAGAAAATAGAGACGTACTTCAAGGAAAATAAAAACCCAGAAATCCTTATACAATGGAAAGTCACCGTTGACAAGCGGTTGGAAAATCTGAACTCAGAGCTCATTCAAAACATCCTAAAGAAATGCAAAGATGTCATCACAATGATGAAAAGCAGATCAGAACTTGACCACAGAAATTCTGACTATGAGGCACAATTGCTCGAAATAAGCAAAAACTTGGCATCCGAACTAAAAGACCAGAGGCTTACCGACCAGGACGTGGAGAAGCAGTTTGACTCAATCTGGACGGACTGGAGCACCAAAGTGGCAAATGAAAACCCTCCAAAGAAACTTGTTAATGTTTTAGCTGCAGTGGAAGCAGTCTTACAACTTAAGTTTCAATATCAGAATGACGTTACTGACAAGATTAGAGGCAAAAAGAGCAAAACGTGGCTTGGGTTAGCCCTAACTGCTTGTAAAGAATTCTTCACAAGAAATGCAGACTGTATTAATCAGTGTACAGAACACGTGACAAACACTGTCAACACATATATCACTGGGAAAGAATCTGAAGGTAGGGATTTCAATGATATCTTTATTCATGAAATGATAAGCATCATAACAAATGAGATGAATAATTACCCAGAAAAGGCTAAATTCCCCAAAGAATACCTAACTGACCTGTCTGTTCATCTGTGCATCAAAGCAATTCCAAGATTTGAGAAGATGCATTCATCGTTCAGGGATACAGTAGATCCTCTAACATACTTGCAAAGCAAACGAGGTCAGTACCTTCAGATGTGTAAGAACTGGTGCCAAGGAGCAAACTCCATCACCATTTTTGCTGATTTCCTTTGTAAACAGCTGGAACCAGCAATCAAACAGCAAATGAATAAGAAAAACATTCATCAGATTAGTGATTTATTAAGATGCAACCACCAAGCCTTTAATGGAAACAGATCCAATCTTGAGAATCACATCCTGGAAC
Source organism: Osmerus eperlanus (assembly GCF_963692335.1). Lineage (NCBI taxonomy): Eukaryota > Metazoa > Chordata > Actinopteri > Osmeriformes > Osmeridae > Osmerus > Osmerus eperlanus. The sequence continues at coordinate 704,641 of NC_085035.1, forward strand.
GTCTTGCTAAAAAGCAAAGCTTTGAAGACTATGAGGAATACATTGACCAACCAAAGACCTATTTTGAAAGATTCATCCAAGAACACGTGGAGACATTTTGTACAAATAACAAAATGACAGACATGCTTATTGAAAACCTAGGTGCCCTGCAAACTGTGATTTTAACAGTGAATACAGAGGTAACAGCAGAAGTGGTTAGACAACGTGGCAATGCCAAAACATGGCTTGACATTTTCTGTGAGAAACTTGGAACACACATGGTGATAAAAAAAGAAGATCTGAAAAGCATTGAAGATGAAGATATTCAGAACCTGACAGAACTCAAAGACATGATGGAAAAATGTATTAATGGGATGGTGATGAAGATGGAAAAACAAGAAAAGCTGAATTCAGGAAAAGAGTCCTTTGCAACTTTGAAAAACCAAGTCACCGAGCACCTGTCAGATCAATTCAAAGGATGTTGGGCCCAGTGCCCATTCTGCAAAGCGATCTGCACAAACACCATCCCTGACCATGGTGGTGATCATAGTCTTATGTTTCATCGCCCTGAAGCTTTAGCTGGCAGGCATTGGAAAGATACTGATCATTTTGCTATTGAGTTCTGTACCACATCAATAGACAGTAATGATACTTTTTGTACCAAAAGTAGCATTACTCCCTACAAGAGATACAGAGATGCTGGTGAACCATATAATCAATGGAGCATCACTGCAGATGGTAGCAACCAGAGTTACTGGAAATGGTTCCTTTGTACATTTCAGTCTCAGTGGGAGAAAAAGAAAGGATACAAATTTGCTGGCAGAGGTGAAATCCCTCAGAGCTGGAGACAGATCACCCTAGAATCAGCACTGGAAGAACTCAAGTAAATGTCCCAGCAAATATAGGACAAACTATATTTAATTACTCACTTGTAATTAATCACTTTATTGTCATGATTATCAAACTGTGCATAGAAGGTCATGAAGGGAGAACATTTGTGTCTGTCCACCAGAGAATCATCTTCATGTCACAGTTTGCAGCTTGAAATGGGTCAATAGATGGACATTGTTGTAATGATATTCAGTTTAAGGTGTGAGATTACTTTTAACCACGAGTGAGTGGTCAGGAAGAAATGTCTGGACATCTCCGATATCTAGGAAGACATGAAGAGATGTCAGGGCCCTGTTATTGAATAAATGACTAGCACACGGCTAGATATTCATGATTTAAGCAGTTTTTATTTTGACATATAAGAGAAAGTCACAACTGTAGGCAGCCTGGGCATGTAACATTATAATTGAGATATAAATATTGTTGCACCGTGCCTGGTAGCTGAGATGTGGTGACTTTGCACTGTGCCTGGTAAATACAGATCAGTCCTTGAGTCTGACCACCTAAATAATGTTAGAACTCTGCACTTCTGATCCTTGATCTTCTGCTGTACTTTCTATATAAACTGTTTGTAGCCTCGCTTTGGATAAGTGTCTGCTAAATCAATACCATGTAAATGTTTGGATTTGGAACAACAAGTAAACCTGTAACTATACGTAGAGATGTGTGTTCGCTGTGAACAACGTACCTTGAAGTCTCAGAGAAGTGAGTCCAACCATAGAAAAATGATATTATATTACATAGTTTATATCTATGAGGATAAACGTCAAGAGACATAGATGATGTCGGCCATTTTGTATGAATATTGTATGTTGGTCACACATGTAGGAATATGCTAGATTATTTTATTCTACTGCAATATTGTCTTATATCCATACATTATTACTCTTAAGAAATCAAAGAAAGTTGTGTTCCATTTAAAAATACAATGGTAATTAAAATGTAATTGTTAATGTAAAACGTTTTTATTTTTAAATGGGGGAAGGTTTGTGTTATTGGTAGTACTTAAGACTTGTTGACACAATGATTGTCCTTCATGGATAAATAAGCAAAGCCTTATTATGAGTATGTAGGATGTGAGAAACTGATGCAACACATGGAATTAAACACATTGTTTGCAAATCACCAGATATACTTGTTTTTCTGTGCAATTGCTAATAACCAGATTTCCAGTTTTCTTTGAATCACAATAATAATAAAAATATAACATAAATATTTCCTGTGTCTTTCTTTTAAAAATGTTTTTATTTCATCAGGTAGCAGAAGGCAACAACATCAGTTAATACAGGACTGACATGAGACAGTTACCAAAGCTAGAAAATAAGTTGTGTGTATTTAAAGGTCTTTGCTGTGATTAAAGACACATCTCTCTGACGGACCAAGTTACAGTGATTCTGGATTCAAACCTCAATGTGGAAGTTTTTAAAACATCTTCAACCATACAGCTAAGCAACTAGTTATTTTGACATGAATAAAACAGTTACATCATATGTATCTAGCTGAGCACCACTATTAAATATGTGTGTAACAAGTGTGTGTGTGTGTGTGTGAGAGGGTACAGGATTGATGAACATCCCTGGAGGTCATATTTTATTATTTTTTAAAGCATTTTCTACTTCACAAAAAAATATTCAATTGAGTGCTAAGACTTTTTCATAGTGCTGTACAGACCCCCACTGAGTCTTTAGAGGCATCAGTATAGATTTTGAAGGGCACGCTAAAGTCAGGCAGAGCCACTACAGGGGCTGTCGACAGTACCCCTTTTAAATGGTTGAAGGCTAAGTCACAGTCAGCTGTCCATTCAAATGGCACATTTTTCCCCATCAGGTGATTCAGAGGGGCCGCATGCTGGGCAAAATTCTGAACAAACCGTCTGTAGTAAGAACACAGCCCCACAAAGGCTCTCACTTCTGATGGAGTCTTGGGAGTAGGCCATTGTTCTACTTTGTCTGTGTTTCTTGGGTCCGGCTGTAGACCCCGCTGAGAGACAACTTGGCCCAGGAATGTCACCTGATCCCTGGCTAAGTGGCATTTCTTTGGATTTAACCGAAGGCCCGCAGCTTGGATCCTGGCAAACACCTCTTCCAGATCAGAGAGGTGGGCCTCAAACGTGTTGCTGTATATCAAAATATCGTCAAGGAAGACCATACATCACTACGAGAAAGAATTGCAAGAAATGAGCAAAACATTGGCATCCAAACTAAAAGACCAGGGGCTTACCGAAAAGGCCGTGGAGAAGCAGTTTGACTCAATCTGGACGAAATGGAGCACTAAAGTGGCAAATGAAACACCTCCAGAGAAACTTGTTAATGTTAGAGCTGCAGTGGAAGAAGTCTTACTAACTCATTTTCTCAATCAGAATGACATCATTGGCAAGATTAGAAGTGTAAAGGGAACATTTATGTTTCTTAAAAAACATGTAAACCAAGAGTGGTGGAGGTCACTAAATCCATTAAATTGGTTGCGCAAAAATCCAGACAGCTACATGAATCAGTGTACAAAACAAGTGACTGACAGTGTCGAGAAATATATTACTGGGAAAGAAGCTGAAGGTAGGGATTTCAATAATAGCTTTATTAATGAAATATTAAGCAACATAACAAGTGAGATTAAGAGTTTCACAGAGTCCAATCACATTAAATTCACAAAAGAATACCTAACTGACCTGTCTGTTCATCTGTGCATCAAAGCACAGAGGATGCATTCATCGTTCAGGAAAACAGTAGCTCCTCTAACATACTTGTAAAGCAAACGAGATCAGTACCTTCAGATGTTTAAGCACCATTGCAAAGGAGCAAACTCCATCAATATTTTTGCTGATTTCCTCTGTAAACAGCTGGAACCAGCAATCAAACAGCAAATGAATCACAAAACCAGTATTTCGGTTAGTAATTTATTAAAAAACAACCACCCAGCCTTTAGTGGAAACAGATCCAATCTTGAGAATCACATGCTGAAACATCTTGCCCAGAAATACCAAACAAAGAATCTTGATGAAGAAAAGGAAATCTTTAAGGAAAGAATCTTTAAGGACTTTGAGGAATACATTGACAAACCAAAGACCTATTTGGAAAGATTCATCCAAGAACAGATGGAGACATACAAAGATTGTAAAAATGACAAAATTACAGACATGCTTATTGAAAACCTCAGTTCCCTGATAACTGATATTTTAAAAGTAACAAAGGAAATGGGAAAAGCAGAATTGGTAACAGCAGGAGTGGTTACACCAGAAGAAGTTGAAGAAAGTGGCGTTGCCAAAACATGGCTTGACAGTTTCTGTAAGAAACTTGGCACGCACATGGTGATAAAAAGAGAGGATCTGAAAAGCATTGAAAATGAAGATATTCAGAACCTGACAGAACTCAACGAGATGATGGTTAAATGTATTAATGAGATGAAGATGAAGATGACAGAAAAAGAAGAGCAGAATTCAGGAAAACAGTCTTTTGCTACTTTGAAAAGCCAAGCCACCAAGCACCTGTTAGATCAACTAGAAGGATGTTGGGCCAAGTGCCCATTCTGTGGTGCCACCTGCACAAACACCGTGCCTAACCACAAAGAAGATCACAGTGTTATGTTTCATCGATCTCAAGCTCTAGCTGGCTGGCGCTTCGGTGACACAGATTTTTTTGTTACTAACTTCTGCACCACATATCTAGGCAGTGATTCAGAATTTATCTGTTCGACTGGTACTTTTCCCTACAAGAAATACAGGGATGCTGGTAAGCCATACAGTGAATGGAACATCACTGCAGATGATAGGACTCAGAGTTACTGGAAATGGTTCATTCGTACATTTCAGTCTCAATGGGAGAAAAAAAAAGGACGCACATTTACTGAATTGGGTAAAATCCCTCCGACCTGGAAAGATATCACCCTAGAATCAGCACTGAAAGAACTCAATTAACTGTCCCAGCAAATACAGAAGAACAAACCATGACCATGAAATATATAAAACTATTATAACTACTTGTAATTAATCACTTGTTCATCATGATTATTGAACTGTGCATAAAGATGTTCTGCTGTACTTTCTATATAAACTGTTTGTAGCCTAGCTTTGGATAAAAGTCTGCTAAATGAATACCATGTAAATGATTGGATTTTGAACCAAAAGTAAACCTGTAACTAAACGTAGAGATGTGTAGATTTGCTGTGAACAACATACCTGGAAGTCTTAGAGAAGGGAGTCCGACCACAGAAAGATGATATTATATTACATAGTTTATACCTATGAGGATAAACGTCAAGAGACATAGATGATGTCGGCCATTTTGTATGAATATTATATGTTGGTCGCACATGTAGGAATATGCTAGATTAGTTTATGCTACTGCAATATTATCTTATATCCAGGAATTATTACTCTTCTGAAATTAAATAAAGTTGTGTTCCATTTAAAATAAACAATGGTAATTTTGTTACGTAAAAGTTTTTATTTTTAAATGTGAGTAAGTTTGTGTTAATTCACACTGAATATGCAGCTCTCTGAAAGGAGAGCCTGGTTTAACTTCGTACAGCCTTATTGGTAGTACTTAAGACTTGTTGACACAAAGATTGTCCTTCCTGGATACATAACCAAAGCCTTATTATGAGTATATGTAAGATGTATGTGAGAAACGGATGCAACACATGGAATTAAACACATTGTTTGCAAATCACCAAAGAATATACTTGTTTTTCTTTGCAATTGCTCAAAACAACCAGATTGCCAGTTTTCTCTGATCACAATAATAATACAAATATAACATCAATATTTCCTGTGTCTTTCGTTTTTAAATGTTTTTATTTAATCAGGTAGCAGCAGGCAAACCCACTATTACAACATCAGTTAATACAGGACAGACATGACACAGTTACCAAAGCTAGAAAATAGGCTTTGTGTATTTAAAGGTGTTTGCTGTGACTAAAGACATATCTCTCTGTCGGACCAGAATTGATGGACATCCCTGGAGGTCATAGGTCATTCACTAGGCATGTACGTGGTTCTCTCTCTCACAGACCACAGCAGTAACTTATTTTTTGGCCTTTTAACTTACTGGAGGTACTAGGAGTGTATATATACAAAATTGCATTTTTACAATAAACAATAAAAAGAGGTTTAGCACTCTGAAACTTGCATTTATGTATGAAGAATTTAGCCAGAAATAATTTTAGATTTTTCAGATAATATCTATTCTACTTGTGTATCAAAGTTACTACAGCCAAATAAAACATATTTATATGACAAAGGGAAACTCTCTATTCAGAAGTTACGTGAGAATCAATTTCAGACATTTGCAGTATGCATGCAGTCTCAGGAGATGAAATTAGGATTAGGATTGACTGGGTTTTGGGGGTATTTCACACTGTTCCTCTCCGATTAGGGTATGTAACATTGGTTGCAGTAATTTTAGTGTCCCCCTCAGGAGCAATTCCTGAGGGGGACACTAAAATTACTGCTTTAACACATATAGATTATGGAGGATTATGGGGGCCAAAACTAACTAAATAAATACTTGGATAAATAAATAATTATATAACACAAAGCTTAAATAAATGACAAATTATATAATGTAATGCCTAATTGACATAAGAAATAGTGATTCTGGAGCTTTCAAACCTCAATGTGGATGTTTGTAAAACATCTTAAACTATACAGTTAAGCAACAAGTCCTAATGCCCAGACACAAATAAAACTGTTACATTGTATGTATCTAGCTGAGCACCACTATTAAATGTGTGTAACCAGTGTGTGTGTGTGTGTGTGCGTGTGTGTGTGTACAGGAGTGATGGACATCCCTGGAGGTCATAGATCATTCACTAGGCAGGTACGTGGTTCTGTAAATAGATATATATATAAAGACATATATATCTATGGTCACTCTTACCTTGTGTTAATGTAACCTTGACAACAACAAAGGGGAAACTGCAGCACAGTTCATACATTTATTAGTTTCACTTTAGGAATATTCAGACAAAGGGCTATGAAACCACTTAAAACCGCACAAAGTTCTGGGTATTTAAGACAAACAAGTTTAATATGAATCAGACAAACATGGCAGTTTAAGCTGTCTCTCCCAGACAGAACGCTGTGATGTGAAACAAAGTGAAAAGGATCGATGTCCATCATGACCTCACCGACCCGCAAACACATTCTAACATTCTAAACAACGTCAAATAAGATACACTGTAAACACTGGTGCTTACGTGCACGCGTGGTTTGAAAGCCTTAAAACAAAGACACACAAGAAATAAGGTGATATATGTTACTGTACACGGCTCCTTAACTGTCCTTGAAATGAACACATTACGTATCATAATTTCTTCTTCTTAGGTCCAGGGAATCCTAGCCAGTTCATTGTACATCATGTGTATGAACACGTGTCAGACCTAGACAGCACTCGGCCCTCTTCAACCAGTCTGTAGAACAGCAGGACTGTGTAGCAACATCGCCCCCGTGTGTCTGTAACAGGGTAATTACATCTCATGTCCTTCCTGATGCTGAGTCACCACATCTCACAGAGTTGTAGCTGAAACTGGGCACTTGTTGACCACAACACCATCACTCCTGGAGTTTGTCACCCACGGGAGAGAAGCACCTGTCCCTGTCTCTCTCTGTCTCTCTCCCTCTGTCTCTCTCTCTCCCTCTGTCTCTGTCTCTCTCTGTTCCTGTCTCTCCCTCTGTCTCTGTCTCTCTCTGTTCCTGTCTCTCCCTCTGTCTCTCCCTCTGTCTCTCCCTCTGTCTCTCCCTCTCTCTCTCTCTCTATCTCTCTCTCTCTCTCTCTCTCTCTCTCTCTGTCTTTCTCTGTCTCCCTCTGTCCTTGTCTCTCCCTCTGACCGCCGACCCACCCGCCCCCCTCCTCCACGCTCCAACCTGCACCATTTAACTTGGTCCAGGTTTTCCCATTGATCCAATGACAGGAGCACCTCTCCCTCCCTCTTCCTCTCTATCTTCTCTATCCCTCCTCACTCTTTCTCTCCCTCCCTTCCTCCATCCTCCTCTCTCTCTCTCTCTTCCTCTCTCTCTCTCTTCTTCCCCCTCCTCTCCATCTTCTCTTTCTCTCCCCCCCCTCTCAGTCTGGTCTAACTGGGTCCAGGCCCCCCTCTCTCTCTCCCCCCCTCTCAGTCTGGTCTAACTGGGTCCAGGCCCCCCTCTCTCTCTCCCCCCCCTCTCAGTCTGGTCTAACTGGGTCCAGACTCCCCTCTCAGTCTGGTCTAACTGGGTCCAGGCCCCCCTCTCTCTCTCCCCCCCCCTCTCAGTCTGGTCTAACTGGGTCCAGGCCCCCCTCTCTCTCTCCCCCCCCTCTCAGTCTGGTCTAACTGGGTCCAGACTCCCCTCTCAGTCTGGTCTAACTGGGTCCAGGCCCCCCTCTCTCTCTCTCCCCCCCCTCTCAGTCTGGTCTAACTGGGTCCAGGCCCCCCTCTCTCTCTCTCCCCCTCTCAGTCTGGTCTAACTGGGTCCAGACTCCCCTCTCAGTCTGGTCTAACTGGGTCCAGGCCCCCCCCCCTCTCTCCCCCCCCTCTCAGTCTGGTCTAACTGGGTCCAGGCCCCCCTCTCTCTCTCCCCCCCTCTCAGTCTGGTCTAACTGGGTCCAGGCCCCCCCCCTCTCTCCCCCCCCTCTCAGTCTGGTCTAACTGGGTCCAGGCCCCCCCTCTCTCTCCCCTCCTCTCAGTCTGGTCTAACTGGGTCCAGACTCCCCTCTCAGTCTGGTCTAACTGGGTCCAGGCCCCCCTCTCTCTCCCTTCCTCTCAGTCTGGTCTAACTGGGTCCAGGCCCCCCTCTCTCTCCCCCCCTCTCAGTCTGGTCTAACTGGGTCCAGACTCCCCTCTCAGTCTGGTCTAACTGGGTCCAGGCTTCCCGTTGGCCTGGCTGCTGCCTCGGCGGCCCAGCCAGGAGAGCAGGTTCCGGGGCCTTGGGGGGCGTGCGGGCGTCTGCGCCAGGCGCACCATGCGAGGGGAGCGCCACACCTTGATGGTGGAGTCGTCGCTGGCAGACAGCAGCAGCTCCTGGTCGGCCGGGCTGAAGGCCACAGAGTTCACCACGTCATCGTGCTGCAGGCGCGCCAGGCAGATGTTGTAGTGGCGGTCCCAGATGTAGCCGTGCTTGTCCTCCGCGCCACTGGGGGGCGACGGAGAGGTCAATGGAGGGGTTGTCAACTGAGTTTTTGGGTACTTAACTGATTTAGGCTTCACATACACACATTTCTTTTTGACTATATGCACTGTGTTCTAGGGTCTAATTATACTGTTTCTGGCAGATATGTGCTGATATGAATAAAAAATGATAATAATATACACACAGTATATCTTTGAAAACAAAAGTGAAGCGTGGGCGCTGCTCTACCTGGCGACGAAGTCTCGACTGACGTCCAGGAAGATGAAGAAGCACTCGTCGTTGGGCGTGAAGGCCCGGTGCGCCCGCAGGCTCCGCCTCTCCTCACGAAGGCTCTTCAGGTCGATGACGTGCAGGTCGATCTCCTCGGCGATGGGGGGCGGGGCCATGGGGTCGGAGATCACGCAGCCCGCCGGCCACGCCCGGCTGTTCACGTACAGGTACCTGGGCAACGGGAGACGGGCGCTTAGCAACCCTCTAACACGTGTGATCATAAACGTCTCTGGCGCTAACCTAGTCACCCTCAACCACATATGTCCAGAGTTACTGTACCTGTCCAGAGTTACTGTACCTGTCCAGGGTCTACTGTACCTGTCCAGAGTTACTGTAAATGTCCAGGTGTACTGTACCTGTGGTCTGGAGACAGGCCCATGCCGATGATGTGTCCGTGGATGTCGATCACGTGGTCCAGAGAGTCGAAGAACTCGTCCGAGTTGCGTTCCTTCCCCAGAACAGGACCGCTCGTGCTCATCTGGTCCGGACGGATCCGCTTGATGCCTGCAGAACCACGCAGAACCACACAGAACCAGCTATGAGTCTCTCTTGCAGAAAGATGCCCTAGCTGTCTGGTGTGTGTGTGTGTGTGTGTGTGAGGCTGGTCTACCTATCTGGTGAGGAGAGTAGGTGAGGCTGCTCTACCTATCTGGTGAGGAGAGTAGGTGAGGCTGCTCTACCTATCTGGTGAGGAGAGTAGGTGAGGCTGCTCTATCTATCTGGTGAGGAGAGTAGGTGAGGCTGGTCTACCTATCTGGTGAGGAGAGTAGGTGAGGCTGCTCTACCTATCTGGTGAGGAGAGTAGGTGAGGCTGGTCTACCTATCTGGTGAGGAGAGTAGGTGAGGCTGGTCTACCTATCTGGTGAGGAGAGTAGGTGAGGCTGCTCTACCTATCTGGTGGGGGGAGTAGGTGAGGCTGGTCTACCTATCTGGTGGGGGGAGTAGGTGAGGCTGGTCTACCTATCTGGTGGGGGGAGTAGGTGAGGCTGGTCTACCTATCTGGTGAGGAGAGTAGGTGAGGCTGGTCTACCTATCTGGTGAGGAGAGTAGGTGAGGCTGGTCTACCTATCTGGTGAGGAGAGTAGGTGAGGCTGCTCTACCTATCTGGTGGGGGGAGTAGGTGAGGCTGGTCTACCTATCTGGTGGGGGGAGTAGGTGAGGCTGGTCTACCTATCTGGTGGGGGGAGTAGGTGAGGCTGGTCTACCTATCTGGTGAGGAGAGTAGGTGAGGCTGGTCTACCTATCTGGTGAGGAGAGTAGGTGAGGCTGGTCTACCTATCTGGTGAGGAGAGTAGGTGAGGCTGGTCTACCTATCTGGTGAGGAGAGTAGGTGAGGCTGGTCTACCTATCTGGTGAGGAGAGTAGGTGAGGCTGGTCTACCTATCTGGTGAGGAGAGTAGGTGAGGCTGGTCTACCTATCTGGTGGGGGGAGTAGGTGAGGCTGGTCTACCTATCTGGTGAGGAGAGTAGGTGAGGCTGGTCTACCTATCTGGTGAGGAGAGTAGGTGAGGCTGCTCTACCTATCTGGTGAGGCTGGTCTACCTATTTGGTGGGGGGAGTAGGTGAGGCTGGTCTACCTATCTGGTGGGGGGAGTAGGTGAGGCTGGTCTACCTATCTGGTGAGGAGAGTAGGTGAGGCTGCTCTACCTATCTGGTGGGGGGAGTAGGTGAGGCTGGTCTACCTATCTGGTGGGGGGAGTAGGTGAGGCTGGTCTACCTATCTGGTGAGGAGAGTAGGTGAGGCTGGTCTACCTATCTGGTGAGGAGAGTAGGTGAGGCTGGTCTACCTATCTGGTGAGGAGAGTAGGTGAGGCTGGTCTACCTATCTGGTGAGGAGAGTAGGTGAGGCTGGTCTACCTATCTGGTGAGGAGAGTAGGTGAGGCTGGTCTACCTATCTGGTGAGGAGAGTAGGTGAGGCTGGTCTACCTACCTGGTGAGGAGAGTAGGTGAGGCTGCTCTACCTATCTGGTGAGGAGAGTAGGTGAGGCTGCTCTACCTATCTGGTGAGGAGAGTAGGTGAGGCTGCTCTATCTATCTGGTGAGGAGAGTAGGTGAGGCTGGTCTACCTATCTGGTGAGGAGAGTAGGTGAGGCTGCTCTACCTATCTGGTGAGGAGAGTAGGTGAGGCTGGTCTACCTATCTGGTGAGGAGAGTAGGTGAGGCTGGTCTACCTATCTGGTGAGGAGAGTAGGTGAGGCTGCTCTACCTATCTGGTGGGGGGAGTAGGTGAGGCTGGTCTACCTATCTGGTGGGGGGAGTAGGTGAGGCTGGTCTACCTATCTGGTGGGGGGAGTAGGTGAGGCTGGTCTACCTATCTGGTGAGGAGAGTAGGTGAGGCTGGTCTACCTATCTGGTGAGGAGAGTAGGTGAGGCTGGTCTACCTATCTGGTGAGGAGAGTAGGTGAGGCTGCTGTACCTATCTGGTGGGGGGAGTAGGTGAGGCTGGTCTACCTATCTGGTGGGGGGAGTAGGTGAGGCTGGTCTACCTATCTGGTGGGGGGAGTAGGTGAGGCTGGTCTACCTATCTGGTGAGGAGAGTAGGTGAGGCTGGTCTACCTATCTGGTGAGGAGAGTAGGTGAGGCTGGTCTACCTATCTGGTGAGGAGAGTAGGTGAGGCTGGTCTACCTATCTGGTGAGGAGAGTAGGTGAGGCTGGTCTACCTATCTGGTGAGGAGAGTAGGTGAGGCTGGTCTACCTATCTGGTGAGGAGAGTAGGTGAGGCTGGTCTACCTATCTGGTGGGGGGAGTAGGTGAGGCTGGTCTACCTATCTGGTGAGGAGAGTAGGTGAGGCTGGTCTACCTATCTGGTGAGGAGAGTAGGTGAGGCTGCTCTACCTATCTGGTGAGGCTGGTCTACCTATTTGGTGGGGGGAGTAGGTGAGGCTGGTCTACCTATCTGGTGGGGGGAGTAGGTGAGGCTGGTCTACCTATCTGGTGAGGAGAGTAGGTGAGGCTGCTCTACCTATCTGGTGGGGGGAGTAGGTGAGGCTGGTCTACCTATCTGGTGGGGGGAGTAGGTGAGGCTGGTCTACCTATCTGGTGAGGAGAGTAGGTGAGGCTGGTCTACCTATCTGGTGAGGAGAGTAGGTGAGGCTGGTCTACCTATCTGGTGAGGAGAGTAGGTGAGGCTGGTCTACCTATCTGGTGAGGAGAGTAGGTGAGGCTGGTCTACCTATCTGGTGAGGAGAGTAGGTGAGGCTGGTCTACCTATCTGGTGAGGAGAGTAGGTGAGGCTGGTCTACCTATCTGGTGGGGGGAGTAGGTGAGGCTGGTCTACCTATCTGGTGAGGAGAGTAGGTGAGGCTGGTCTACCTATCTGGTGAGGAGAGTAGGTGAGGCTGTTCTACCTATCTGGTGAGGAGAGTAGGTGAGGCTGGTCTACCTATCTGGTGAGGAGAGTAGGTGAGGCTGGTCTACCTATCTGGTGAGGAGAGTAGGTGAGGCTGCTCTACCTATCTGGTGAGGAGAGTAGGTGAGGCTGGTCTACCTATCTGGTGAGGAGAGTAGGTGAGGCTGCTCTACCTATCTGGTGAGGAGAGTAGGTGAGGCTGCTCTACCTATCTGGTGGGGGGAGTAGGTGAGGCTGCTCTACCTATCTGGTGGGGGGAGTAGGTGAGGCTGGTCTACCTATCTGGTGGGGGGAGTAGGTGAGGCTGGTCTACCTATGTGGTGAGGAGAGTAGGTGAGGCTGCTCTACCTATCTGGTGAGGAGAGTAGGTGAGGCTGCTCTACCTATGTGGTGAGGAGAGTAGGTGAGGCTGGTCTACCTATCTGGTGGGGGGAGTAGGTGAGGCTGCTCTACCTATCTGGTGGGGGGAGTAGGTGAGGCTGGTCTACCTATCTGGTGGGGGGAGTAGGTGAGGCTGGTCTACCTATGTGGTGAGGAGAGTAGGTGAGGCTGGTCTACCTATCTGGTGAGGAGAGTAGGTGAGGCTGCTCTACCTATCTGGTGGGGGGAGTAGGTGAGGCTGGTCTACCTATCTGGTGGGGGGAGTAGGTGAGGCTGGTCTACCTATCTGGTGGGGGGAGTAGGTGAGGCTGCTCTACCTATCTGGTGGGGGGAGTAGGTGAGGCTGGTCTACCTATCTGGTGGGGGGAGTAGGTGAGGCTGGTCTACCTATCTGGTGGGGGGAGTAGGTGAGGCTGGTCTACCTATCTGGTGGGGGGAGTAGGTGAGGCTGGTCTACCTATCTGGTGAGGGGAGTAGGTGAGGCTGCTCTACCTATCTGGTGGGGGGAGTAGGTGAGGCTGGTCTACCTATCTGGTGAGGAGAGTAGGTGAGGCTGGTCTACCTATCTGGTGAGGAGAGTAGGTGAGGCTGGTCTACCTATCTGGTGGGGGGAGTAGGTGAGGCTGCTCTACCTATCTGGTGGGGGGAGTAGGTGAGGCTGGTCTACCTATCTGGTGGGGGGAGTAGGTGAGGCTGGTCTACCTATCTGGTGGGGGGAGTAGGTGAGGCTGGTCTACCTATGTGGTGAGGAGAGTAGGTGAGGCTGGTCTACCTATCTGGTGGGGGGAGTAGGTGAGGCTGCTCTACCTATCTGGTGGGGGGAGTAGGTGAGGCTGGTCTACCTATCTGGTGGGGGGAGTAGGTGAGGCTGGTCTACCTATCTGGTGGGGGGAGTAGGTGAGGCTGGTCTACCTATGTGGTGAGGAGAGTAGGTGAGGCTGGTCTACCTATCTGGTGGGGGGAGTAGGTGAGGCTGCTCTACCTATCTGGTGGGGGGAGTAGGTGAGGCTGGTCTACCTATCTGGTGAGGAGAGTAGGTGAGGCTGGTCTACCTATCTGGTGAGGAGAGTAGGTGAGGCTGCTCTACCTATCTGGTGGGGGGAGTAGGTGAGGCTGGTCTACCTATCTGGTGAGGGGAGTAGGTGAGGCTGGTCTACCTATCTGGTGAGGAGAGTAGGTGAGGCTGCTCTACCTATCTGGTGGGGGGAGTAGGTGAGGCTGGTCTACCTATCTGGTGGGGGGAGTAGGTGAGGCTGGTCTACCTATCTGGTGAGGAGAGTAGGTGAGGCTGCTCTACCTATCTGGTGGGGGGAGTAGGTGAGGCTGGTCTACCTATCTGGTGGGGGGAGTAGGTGAGGCTGGTCTACCTATCTGGTGGGGGGAGTAGGTGAGGCTGGTCTACCTATCTGGTGGGGGGAGTAGGTGAGGCTGGTCTACCTATCTGGTGGGGGGAGTAGGTGAGGCTGGTCTACCTATCTGGTGGGGGGAGTAGGTGAGGCTGGTCTACCTATCTGGTGGGGGGAGTAGGTGAGGCTGGTCTACCTATGTGGTGAGGAGAGTAGGTGAGGCTGGTCTACCTATCTGGTGGGGGGAGTAGGTGAGGCTGCTCTACCTATCTGGTGGGGGGAGTAGGTGAGGCTGGTCTACCTATCTGGTGGGGGGAGTAGGTGAGGCTGGTCTACCTATCTGGTGGGGGGAGTAGGTGAGGCTGCTCTACCTATCTGGTGGGGGGAGTAGGTGAGGCTGGTCTACCTATCTGGTGGGGGGAGTAGGTGAGGCTGGTCTACCTATCTGGTGGGGGGAGTAGGTGAGGCTGGTCTACCTATGTGGTGAGGAGAGTAGGTGAGGCTGGTCTACCTATCTGGTGAGGAGAGTAGGTGAGGCTGGTCTACCTATCTGGTGAGGAGAGTAGGTGAGGCTGCTCTACCTATCTGGTGAGGAGAGTAGGTGAGGCTGGTCTACCTATCTGGTGAGGAGAGTAGGTGAGGCTGCTCTACCTATCTGGTGAGGAGAGTAGGTGAGGCTGGTCTACCTATCTGGTGGGGGGAGTAGGTGAGGCTGCTCTACCTATCTGGTGGGGGGAGTAGGTGAGGCTGGTCTACCTATCTGGTGGGGGGAGTAGGTGAGGCTGGTCTACCTATGTGGTGAGGAGAGTAGGTGAGGCTGGTCTACCTATCTGGTGAGGAGAGTAGGTGAGGCTGCTCTACCTATCTGGTGGGGGGAGTAGGTGAGGCTGGTCTACCTATCTGGTGGGGGGAGTAGGTGAGGCTGGTCTACCTATCTGGTGGGGGGAGTAGGTGAGGCTGCTCTACCTATCTGGTGGGGGGAGTAGGTGAGGCTGGTCTACCTATCTGGTGGGGGGAGTAGGTGAGGCTGGTCTACCTATCTGGTGGGGGGAGTAGGTGAGGCTGGTCTACCTATCTGGTGGGGGGAGTAGGTGAGGCTGGTCTACCTATCTGGTGAGGAGAGTAGGTGAGGCTGGTCTACCTATCTGGTGAGGAGAGTAGGTGAGGCTGGTCTACCTATCTGGTGGGGGGAGTAGGTGAGGCTGCTCTACCTATCTGGTGGGGGGAGTAGGTGAGGCTGGTCTACCTATCTGGTGGGGGGAGTAGGTGAGGCTGGTCTACCTATCTGGTGGGGGGAGTAGGTGAGGCTGGTCTACCTATCTGGTGGGGGGAGTAGGTGAGGCTGGTCTACCTATCTGGTGGGGGGAGTAGGTGAGGCTGGTCTACCTATCTGGTGAGGGGAGTAGGTGAGGCTGCTCTACCTATCTGGTGGGGGGAGTAGGTGAGGCTGGTCTACCTATCTGGTGAGGAGAGTAGGTGAGGCTGGTCTACCTATCTGGTGGGGGGAGTAGGTGAGGCTGCTCTACCTATCTGGTGGGGGGAGTAGGTGAGGCTGGTCTACCTATCTGGTGGGGGGAGTAGGTGAGGCTGGTCTACCTATCTGGTGAGGAGAGTAGGTGAGGCTGGTCTACCTATCTGGTGAGGAGAGTAGGTGAGGCTGGTCTACCTATCTGGTGGGGGGAGTAGGTGAGGCTGGTCTACCTATCTGGTGGGGGGAGTAGGTGAGGCTGGTCTACCTATCTGGTGAGGAGAGTAGGTGAGGCTGGTCTACCTATCTGGTGAGGAGAGTAGGTGAGGCTGGTCTACCTATCTGGTGGGGGGAGTAGGTGAGGCTGCTCTACCTATCTGGTGGGGGGAGTAGGTGAGGCTGGTCTACCTATCTGGTGAGGGGAGTAGGTGAGGCTGGTCTACCTATCTGGTGAGGAGAGTAGGTGAGGCTGGTCTACCTATCTGGTGAGGAGAGTAGGTGAGGCTGGTCTACCTATCTGGTGGGGGGAGTAGGTGAGGCTGGTCTACCTATCTGGTGAGGAGAGTAGGTGAGGCTGGTCTACCTATCTGGTGAGGGAGAGTAGGTGAGGCTGGTCTACCTATCTGGTGGGGGGAGTAGGTGAGGCTGGTCTACCTATCTGGTGGGGGGAGTAGGTGAGGCTGGTCTACCTATCTGGTGGGGGGAGTAGGTGAGGCTGGTCTACCTATCTGGTGGGGGGAGTAGGTGAGGCTGGTCTACCTATCTGGTGGGGGGAGTAGGTGAGGCTGGTCTACCTATCTGGTGGGGGGAGTAGGTGAGGCTGGTCTACCTATCTGGTGGGGGGAGTAGGTGAGGCTGGTCTACCTATCTGGTGGGGGGAGTAGGTGAGGCTGGTCTACCTATCTGGTGGGGGGAGTAGGTGAGGCTGCGGTGGTGAACAGCAGGTAGGTCTTGTCCTCTCCCTCCCCAGGGGCAGAGGGGGTGATGAGGGGAGGTGTCCAGGGGCTTGGTGCGAGCACGACTCATCATCCGGACCACCTTGGCCTCCAGCTCTATCTCCTGGCAGCCACGCCCTGGGAGGGGGGGGGAGAAAGAGATACATTTAGGAATTGGTTACAGTGCATACAGTTTTCATTGACTGTCTTTGTTAATATTCGCTACAGAAAAAACATACTCTTTTCCACATTCACATTCATGTATTCGTGTTCTGTTTTACTGTGCATAACATAATGTCCATATGACAATTCATATTGTCCCATCCCCTCCTCCCCCCCCTCCTCCCCCCCCCCCCCTCCTCCCCTCCTCCCCTCCTCCCCCCTCACCCCCCCCTCCCCCCCCCCCCCTCCTACCTGGATGACATGCTCCAGCCCTGGGGCCGATGGGTACGCCTGTCGCCCCCTCACCTCCCTGGGACGCCCCCCCTCCTCCTCCTCCTCACTGTCGGGGGTGCCCCAGGTCGAACAGCAGGGGGGCGGAGCGGGCCTGGGACTGGGCCTCGTAGTCCAGGAGGAGGTCCGGGGTGTCGTGGCGACGGCAGTGTGCCACCATGACGGTTCTGATGGTGCTGGCGTTGACGTTCTGGATCTTGAACAAGACGCTTCACCACGTTCACGTTCTCCGACTCGATATCCTGAAGGAGAGAAGGAGCAGCTCTGGATCAGGAGAGGGGACGGGGACAGCTCAGTGTAGAGCTCTGGACTCTGTGGAACTAGTGAATACAGGTCTGTGTGTGTGTTTGTGTATCTGTGTGTGTGTCTGTCTGTGTGTGTCTGTGTGCCGGACCTGGAAGGCCTTGTTGAGCCAGAGCACAGAGCAGGAGGTCATGTTTCCTATCCAGTGCAGGTTCCCTGAGATCAGGTGGGTCTCGTTGAGCCAGCAGCCAAACACGTCGTACGGCTTGTTCCTCACGCGAGACAGAAGCGTGTAGTTGTCTGGAACACACGTGTATACACACACACACGTCAACACACACATAAGTACACACACACAGACAGTATATGTATCACCCAGAGCATTATGCTGGCTACTGCTAGCATGTTTACAGTCATGACCCAGAGCATTAGATCCTCTCTGCATCAGGTTTCTCACAACATTTCTGTTTTCTGTCTGCAATGAAATCAAGTTTCTGTGATCTCTGAGGTGCTGTTATGTCTGAAACACATGTCCAATGTTCCTGAACAAAGTATTTAGCCTAACTTGTAATTTAATTTGTACACAGGATCATGTGAGGAACATTTCTGAAAGAAATTAGGAAAGAGAGACTGTGTGTGCGTGCTGTTACATGCGTGTGTGTTTATCCATGTGTGTGTGTCTTTATAGATGTGTGGTGTGTATGTGTCTGTATAGACGTGTGTGTGTGTGTATATATGTGGTGTGTGTGTGTATATAGATGTGTGTGTGTGTCTGTATAGATGTGTGTGTGTCTGTATAGATGTGGTGTGTGTCTGTATAGATGTGGTGTGTGTCTGTATAGATGTGTATGTGTCTGTATAGATGTGTGTGTGTGTATATGTGTGTGTGTGTGTATATGTGTGTGTGTGTCCTACCCAGGCTGAGGACGGCGATCTCCCCTGAGGAGGAGTGGTGCGGGCCCAGGTAGACCCCCGACACCAGCAGCAGGGTGTCATCAGCGTTGAACTGGGAGAACTGGGTGTAGCCCCAGTTAAACTGGCGCATGCTGCAGCTGTGGACCAGCGTGATGTTCCCATCAGGACGCTCCGTGTCCCACAGCTGAAACACACCGCGTTCCACCTCTCAGGTTAAGCTGCCATTCGTAACAAGTACAGGTGGATTGTAGTACAGTTTATATGTATGTATAGAGAGACTACATGTAATTACATTACGTTTTTTTACAGTATATATCCTAGCTGTGCTATGTGGGATATAACATTTACTCTATATAGAGTATATAGTGTATGTCTCTTGTCTAGGTTGCGTGGGTATATAACACTGTATATAGAGAGCAGAGAGGCTGCGGGTGTGGACCTTGACGGTGCAGTCCTTGGAGCAGGAGGAGAAGCGATGTCCTCTGTGAGAGAAGGCCAGGTGCAGCACCTGGTCATGGTGTTCCCTCAGGGTCTGCACCTCCTCACAGGGGATGCAGTCAAACAGCCGCTTGAACTCCCGGTACCACGACACGGACGCTGTTCACACACACACACACACACACAGTGAGACACACACAGTGAGTAATAAGACATAACAATGGATTTTAGGTGTGTGTGGATTCTAGCTGGATTCAAGGTGTCTAGATTCTAGGTACCTTGGTGTCTGGGTTCTAGGTACCTGGGTGTCTGGGTTCTAGGTGTCTGGGTTCTAGGTACCTGGGTGTCTGGGTTCTATGTGTCTGGGTTCTAGGTACCTGGATGTATGGGTTCTAGGTACCTGGGTGTCTGTCTGGGTTCTAGGTGTCTGGGTTCTAGGTGTCTGGGTTCTAGGTGTCTGGGTTCTAGGTACCTGGGTGTCTGGGTACGGAGCGTGGGATGCGGTAGTAGCTGTAGAAGAGTTCCCTCCAGAGGAACTCATCTCTGGACACGTTCAGCCACTGTCTGCAGGCCAGACCGGCGCTCAGCACAGCGCTGTGGGGGAGATGCAGGAAGATCTCCAGCACCAGGCTGTCAGGCAGGGCAGGCTCGTCCAGCACCAGGCTGTCAGGCAGGGCAGGCTCGTTCTCCATCCTGGCATCCTGCAGGTACCCAGAGAAGCCAGGATCAGGGCTAAGGACACACCTGGAAGCTGACACCTGGTTATTGATTTCCTTCTGCACTTTCTTAATATACATTGGATAAAAGCGCCAGCGAAATAAATCATTAAAATGGTCAAATGTTTTAGTCTTTCATGCAGTGTGCTCAATCAAACACCTGCGAAATATAATTTGTCTCATCTGAATACTGGTAGGCGTAGTTTAGAACATGTGGTAAAAACGTAGCCAAATATATCGAAAGGTCTGTAATATGATCGCGACGCCACATTTGAGGAATTTGGATAACAACAAATTATCTCCGTTTCCGGGTCTGTGTGGTCCCGCCCGACACCTCTGGGTCCGGCTATATTAAACACGACAGCTGAGGGGGCTGGGCTAGTGCATGCCAGGGTATCACCACTACACGATGCTTATTTAAGTCATGCTTTAGCCTTTCTAATGATAAATTAGTTCTAAGTAACTGTAGATCATGTATGTACGGTTGTGTCTCGTGGACACTGGTAGTTATGGTAGTGGGCACTGCAGGTAAAGAAGCGAGATAAATACCAGTAGCATTATGGTCTCTGTATGTAGCTCCAGCTAGCTAACTAATCTTCTACAGACTTCTTTGAAAGCAACACAGACACATTCATGACACTCTCTTATCCCTGTTTAATAAAAAAAAATTATTTCAATAACTATAAGTAAGTACAGTGAACTATGTTTTAGAAACAAGTTCGAAAGGCAAAACTTTGGTGAAACCTCAATGCTAGTGTTAGGGCTATTTTAGGTGTCAATAGAGAAGCATCTGGCTAATCTAGTTGTCAATTGTTCTCAGTAATTCGACGTTACTCCCTTTAAGCGATTTGCAACACAAATAATTAGACTATTGAATATCTTACTTTATTTCGGATTTTTACACGCCACTTGTTGCTGCAAATCTAAATCATGACTCACCTGTCAGACGACAATATTTTAGAAACCAAATCTACCAGTTGCAGTTCGCTAGCTACTAGCACTGTTAGCACGAAGATGAAAACAACCAATCACCTAACGGCGTCTCGGTATGACGTCACTCCAGACGCCAATGGTCGATTACAGGAGACTCGTTCAATCCATAATGTGACTTAAAAATTCCTTGAGGAGTTTGTGTTTGCTTGAATGTGAAGATAATTAAACAATAATTAAAACAATGGTGCCGTTTTCATAACCATAAAGTCAAATATATTGCTACTCTTCTTAAGCCGGCGAGACACTAAATCAATTGGAGGAAGTGGTGTTATGTTACCTGATCCTCATGGTCACAAGGCAACCAGACAATTTAATAATTCATCAGTTTCTGCTGTGAGGACTTCTGTTGTTTTTGGCTCTCTTTAGCAGTTGAGACACCTTAAGAAGTATTGCCTTCTTCAACTCCTAGGACTAAATAGAACACAATCTGAAATCTTGAGGACCTCAGACATGCTTTGACTCATATTCAGTGGTAAGAAAAACACCATTATTCTGAAAATTGTTTTCATAGCATATTTAATATAGATATGCAGTGGACGTCATGATTTTGACTGAACCAAATATATTAATGCAAAACTATTATTACACTTCTGTAATAATGTTATAAGAGAGCTACCGCAAAGCGGTGGTGTCTCTAATCAAGCGGTTAAACCCGATAAGGGACGTGTGGCCTACCTTATAAACATGCTCTAAACTCTTACAAAGTGCTTCAGGTTTGCCTTCATGACACTATCTTCATCGCTGAGCAGATCAAAGATGTTATTAAATGATCATTATCACGATAATATCCTAGATTGCAAACGTGGGGAAGAGTTGATGACAAACTCTTGAGGCTAGTGAAGAGTGTTATCACTATGACGCCCCCCAGCACTGTCCTACGTGGCTGACAGGATGGTCGCCTGTTGCAGCCCCTCAGAGAAATCAAAACCAGGATGACTATACCAGCTGAAGGGTAACGACTTGCTGTTTTACACTGTCGAATACCTGTTTAAAATCAAATAAGTAGCCATCGAAGTAGTGTTTGTGCTTTTTACTTTTATTTGTAACTATTGTGATTATTTTATAATGGATTTTAGACAATACTTTTTGTAAGTAATTAATTCTCCTGTGTTATAGGAGGTGAAGTTTCAACTGTATCTGACGGGATCCTCTTCAGACAACCTCCCGTTAGTATGAACCTCCCTCAGACGGCCGTCCCGCGCGCACCACCCGCAGTGCGCCACTAGAGGGCGCAGGTCAGCTGCTCCGGCGATCATGACGCCCCGTCTGTAAACTCCCCTCGCGGGAGGAGGAGGGGCTGAAACCCACGCAGGGCAGCAAGAATATTCATATTACATCCTCACATTCCATATACAGCACTGTGGACAAGTCTTAGGACTCAATTAAATATTTTTTTAGTAAAGTAAAAAATGCTTTAAGACACAGGAAATATTGATGTTATATTTTTATTATTATTTAGAGAGGGCAATCTGGTTGTTTTGAGCAATTGCACAGAAAAACAAGTATATTCTTTGGTGATTTGCAAACAATGTGTTTAATTCCATGTGTTGCATCAGTTTCTCACATAAGTCTTACATATACTCATAATAAAGCTTTGGTTATTGATCCAGGAAGGACAATCATTGTGTCATCAAGTCTTAAGTACTACCAATAAAGATGTAGTAAGATAAACCAGGCTCTCTTTTCAGCGAGCTGCATATTCAGTGTGAATTAACACAAACTTTCCCCCATTTAGAAATAAAAACGTTTTAAATAAAAAAATTAAATTGTTTCTTTTAAATGTAACACAACTTTCTTTGATTTCTTAAGATTAATAATGTCTGGATATACGATAATATTGCAGTAGCATAAACTAATCTAGCATATTCCTACATGTGTGACCCAACATATAATATTCATACAAAATGGCCGACATCATCTATGTCTCTTGAGGTTTATCCTCATAGATATAAACTATGTAATATAATATCATCTTTCTGTGGCCGGACTCCCTTCTCTGAGACTTCAAGGTATGTTGTTCACAGCAAACACACATCTCTACATTTAGTTACAGGTGAACTTTTTGTACCAAATCCAAACATTTACATGGTATTAATTTAGCAGACACTTATCCAAAGCTAGAATACAAAGGGTTTATACAGAAAGTACAGCAGAAGATCAAGGATCAGAAGTGCAGAGTTATAACATTATTTAGGTGATCAGAGTCAAGGAATGATCTGTATTTAGCAGGCAGTGCTAAGTCACCACATCTCAGCTACCAGACACAGTGCAACATTATTAACATCTCAACTATTGTAAAACAAAAACATCTCAACTACAATTTGACATGTTGACCCTAGGTCAAGCTATATAAAGACATCTGTATCTGCCTACAGTTCTGACGTTCTTACCGTATATGTCACATTAAAGACAGCTTAAATCATGAACAGCTAGCTTGTGCTAGTCATTTGTTCAATAACAGGACCTTGACATCTCTTCACGTCTTCCTAGTTATCAGAGATGTCCAGTCATGTATTCCTGACCACTGGTGGTGCAAAGTCATCTCACAATATAAACTGAATTTCATTACAACAACGTCCATCTATTGACCCATTTCATGCTTCAAACTGTGACATGAAGATAATTCTCTGGTGGACAGACACAGATGTTCTCCCTTCATGGCCGTCTATGCACAGTTCGATAATCATGATGAACAAGTGATTAATTACAAGTAGTTATAATAGTTTGATGTATTTCATGGTCATGGTTTGTTCTTCTGTACTTGCTGGGACAGTTACTTGAGTTCTTCCAGTGCTGATTGTAGGGTGATCTTTTTCCAGCCCGAAGGGATTTCACCTTTGCCAGCAAATCTGTATCCTTTCTTTTTCTCCCATTGAGACTGAAAAGTACAAAGGAACCATTTCCAGTATCTCTGAGTGCTATCATCTGCAGTGATGATCCATTGATTATATGGTTCACCTGCATCTCTGTATCTCTTGTAGGGAATAGAATCAAAATAAGCATCACTGCCTATTGATGTGGTGCAGAACTCAATAGCAAAATGATCTGTATCTTTCCAATTATTGCCAGCTACAGCTTGAGGACGATGAAATATAACACTGTGATCACCTTCGTGGTTTGGGATGGTGTTTGTGCAGATGGCTTTGCAGAATGGGCACTGGGCCCAACATCCTTGGTGATGATCTAACATGTGCTTGGTGGCTTGGCTTTCCAAAGTTGCAAAAGACTCTTTTCCTGAATTCTGCTCTTCTTGTTCTTTCATCTTCTTCACCATCTCATTAAGACATTTTGCCATCATCTCTTTGAGTTCTGTCAGGTTCTGAATATCTTCATTTTCAATGCTTTTCAGATCCTCTCTGTTTATCACCATGTGTGTTCCAAGTTCCTTACAGAAACTGTCAAGCCATGTTTTGGCATCACCACGTTGTGTAACCACTTCTGCTGTTACCTCTGTATTCACTGTTAAAACCACACTTTCCAGGGAACATAGGTTTTCAATATGCATGTTTGTCATTTTGTCATTTGCACAATATTTCTTCACATGTTCTTGGATGAAACCTATAAAATAAGTATATGGTTGGTCAATGTATTCCTCATAGTCTTCAAAGCTTTGCTTTTCTGCAAGATGTTCCAGTATGTGATTCTCAAGATTGGATCTGTTTCCATTAAAGGCTGGGTGGTTGTGTATTAATAAATCACTAATCTGTCTGCTGGTTTTCTGATTCATTTGCTGTTTGATTGCTGGTTCCAGCTGTTTACAGAGGAAATCAGCAAATATTGTGATGGAGTTTGCTCCTTTGCATAAGTTCTTAAACATCTGGAGATACTGATCTCGTTTGCTTTTCAAGTATGTTAGAGGATTTACTGTTTTCCTGAACGATGAATGCATCCTCTTAAATGTTGGAACTGCTTTGATGCACAGATGAACAGACAGGTCAGTTAGGTATTCTTTTGGGAATTCAACCTTATTTGACTTTGTGTAAATGTTGATCTCACTTGTTATGATACTTAATATTTCATGAATGAAGCTATCATTGAAATCCCTACCTTCAGCTTCTTTTCCAGTGATATATCTGTTGACACTGTTTGTCACTTGTTGTGTATACTGATTCATACAGTCGTCTGGATTTCTGTGTAACAGATGCCATGTATCCAGTGACTTCCACCACGCTAGGTATCCGTGTTTTTTAACATCCAACATAAATAGGCCCCTTTCACCTCTAATCTTGTCTGTGATGTCCTTCTGATTAGAAAAATTCGTTTGTAAGACTTCTTCCACTGCAGCTCTAACATTAACAGGTTTCTCTGGAGGTTTATCATTTGCCACTTTGGTGCTCCAGTCCGTCCAGATTGAGTCAAACTGCTTCTCCACGTCCTGGTCGGTAAGTCTTTGGTCTTTTAGTTTTGATGCCAAGTTTTTGCTAATTTCGTGCAATTCTGCCTCATAATCAGAATTTCTATGGTCAAGTTCGGATCGGCTTTTCCTGATTGTGATGACATCTTTGCATTTCTTTATGATGTCTTGAATGAGCTCCCCATTCAGATTTTCCAACCGCCTGTCAATGGTGACTTTCCATTGAATAAGGATTTCTGAGTTTTTGTTTTCCTTAAAGTATGTGTCTATTTCCTCTTTCAAGGGATCATAAACTTGATAAAAATCATCAATCAGATCTTTGGGATTCACGTCCTTGATGATGTTGCTGTGAAGTTGGTTGAGCAACTCATTCTCTTTATCCAGGGCATGTTTTCTCAGTTTCCAGGACCATTCAGAAACCTTTTTTTCCAAATCAATGTACACCATAATTTCGAGTGTATTTCTGAAGCTGAACACAAAGTTTTCCTTCAAAAGACCATTCCATAGGTCACTGATCCGATCTTTTACTTCAGATAATGTGAAAAATCTACAGCCTGACCTCCACTGTGCGATGGAGAGCACCTTGTTCTTCAGCTGCTGAACGTTCTGGCTGTAGGAGGGGTTGGGAGGGGCCATCGGGGGGTCTCCCTCTAGAAGCCCCTGGAAGTAGAATACTTGAGTTCTTACATCAAACTGGATTATATCACTAAAGCCAGTGACAGGTTTGTCAATTTGCTCCTCTTTTGCTGCAGTTACAGCCATAGCATCTAATTTCCTCAGGAGATTTATTCTTCCCTCCATGTTTTTCTCGCCAGCTGAGGCCTCTGCAACATTCTGGTGCACAAAGATGCAGCTTGGTGTGATTTTAACTTGTTTCATCCTCAAGAATGCCTGGACACAAATCTGCAGGATGTCGTGCATTTCAGATGGGTTTTCCCCCATGATGTTAATGATGGTGATGTCCCCTATTCCGATAATAAAAGTTGCCAGTTCATTGTCATGACTGAGGGACGTATTAGTACTGAGCTCTGGTGGTCTCAAGCCCTCTGTGTCCACCACCAGAACATACTCGTACTTCAGCTGGTCCACTAAGGCCGGGTCCACCTTGATTAGCTGCATGAAGGCTCCTCTTGTGCACCTGCCTGCGCTCACGGTGAACTGAAGACCAAACATGGCATTCAGTAGTGTGGACTTCCCAGAGCTCTGCAGTCCAAGAACCGACAGCACAAATACCTTCTTGTCTCCAAGTGTTTCAGTAAGACGGTCCAGGACAGCCTGAATCCACAACAGAGGCACGTGGGCCGCATCTCCATCCATCAGCTCTAGTGGCAACCCAGACATCAGCATCTCAGCTCCTATTGCAGGAAGAGCTTCTATAAGTTCATATGTCTCCTTCTGACGTTTTGTAGGCTTGAAAACTTCATACATCTGGCTTGTTTCTCTCATGATGTGCTGAAGTCCAATTGTGGTAGCATTCATATTGTCAGATATTGTGTTAAGTTTCATAAGCAGAGGATCTGTGCTAGTTGATCCTCCTTTAACCTTAGGGCCACATTTAAATGTTGCCCATGTTGAGAGGTACTCTTCCTCATATCCTGTTAGTGCACCAAAGCTGAATTCATCCAGGAACATTCTCAGCCACTGCAGCATGTATAATCTAGTCTCTTGTGAATGATGTGGGGATGTTAAACAGTTTATAAATGACCTCATGAAATCATTAGGTGGTGAAGCTGCCTCAAGTTGTTTCTTTCGAATAGCGGCTTTCTCATTCTTGATGGCCTCCAACTGACATTGCAAACTTTCTTTTCCTTCGCATTTCAGACGATACTGTTCCTTATCTTTCCGGCACCAATCATGCCACAGCTTTCCTTGGAGAGGTAAAAGTTTATCCTTGAGACTCGATGATCTTTCCTCCCTCAACAGGGACATCAAACCCTCGGCTTGTTCACGACCATCTCTGCAGGATTTCTTGTCTTCGTCCACTTTAAACTGATGTTTTCTTGCTTTGTCACAAAATAGTTCAATGCTTGTCTTCTTTTCGTACATGTTGACACAGTGTTGGATGTGTGATATTATTTCTTTGTTCAGCTCAGCCTCGTTCCTGTTTTTGGCAGCTAATCTCACCTTTGTTGGGTTTTCTAAAGTCGGACGTTTTTCCTGTCCGGAGAAAAGGACAATCAGAGGGACAGGAGACTTGAAAAGATTCTTGGAAATGTGTTTTCTTTCTTCATCTAAGGGATGTTCTGAAAGTAGAACAACATTCACAGTGCTCACTGACTGCATAAATTCAAGTTGCTCTGGATGGTCTCTGGCATCACCATGAAGGTTCAGAAAAGCCACACAATCGTCAAAAACATCATCTTCCTTCCCCGCTGGACAGTACCAGGTGATCTCCACAACTCCGTCCATGAGGAGACAGTCTCGGGTGCTGCCTTTGCAATGACGATGGAAAAACACAGTGTGCTTTTGTTTGCTAATGACACTGTTCAAGATCTGGGACTTGGAAATGGACGACTCTCCCAATCTGATGAAGGATACAACTGGCACTGGTGTATTAAACATGTGTCTGCTCTGGTATTTACCAGGGCTGTCTGTTTTAGATTTACTTTGCCATGACTTCTTGATGTTCCGAAGGGCCCAGAGAGGGAATTCAGTTTCCTGTGTAAAGGGATTAGGTACCAGCAGGGGCAGGCCAAACTGGCAACTGGAGAGTTTTGAAAATATGTACTGCCTCAAAAAATCATCAGCACAGTGGAAAACTGCCATGTGAATATCCATCGGGTAAATGTGTTGCTCTTCACTGTGTACTTCTTGGATGGTTTCCTTGCCAAAGTTTAAAAAAGCATCATCGTCATGAACAAAAACAACGTTCTCTGAAGCTATGGTAGACTGTTAGATCCAGTGGAGAACAATTCCACTGCTCATCTTACTGGTATGATGTTGTATGTGACAAATAAAACCTTTAACTTGCACTTGGACTTGAACATCATATAAATTCAACCAGGCCATCCAATTATCACTGATCACTCGACCTAAAGGGACGAGTGTGCACCCTAGGCATACAATATGGCACAATTGCTTTTTGCTTGGACATAACGTGCGTTCCTGTTGCTTTCCTAATTGTGTCGATTCTGACTGCACACGTCACTGCTGTTGCGTGCCCTTATTAGGAGCTGTCGGGGCGTGTATGTATGCAAATTCAGGAGCATGAGGATGCGCTTTCAATTTAAGAAAACTCTTCCAAGGGAGCACAGCTCAGAAAAATTCTGCTGCGTAGGAACACATTTTCAAGCGTTCATTAATTTTTTTCTTACGTTGTTTTTCCGAAGCCCGTAAGAAACATTTCAGAAGAAACTTCAGAACATTTTCGAGAATGAGGCCCATTGTCTTTAATTTCTAATTTCTAGTTTCTAGTTTCAAGTTGTTTTTTTCAACAGCCAATGAAATGTAAAATTAGGGGAAAAACAGGACATTTACTAATGGTAAAATAAAATATCCATTGTGCATCACAGTGACATGTCACTATTTGGAGTGTGGCTGTACATTCAGTAGTAACCCCTGAATGTCTGTAAATATCAGCACTACGAACAAGCCTGGCATCGCCAGACTAAATTTGTAATGCAAATAAGTCTGGAACCTCTCAATTCATGAGGTGGCTTAAGATTCTGAGATAAAGCATCTATCACTAAAACATCCCTTTGTTGCATGTGTTTGGGGAGCATGTTGCTTAGACCCAGTTTCTGGAGTAAATTCTGGAGTCTCACCAGTGATGATGGTTGTAGAGGCAGGTTCACTGTGTTCTCCTCCATGATCCAGCACAGTGGAGACTCCAACAGTGTAGTGAGTACCAGCTAGCAGGTCAGTCAGGGTTGTGCAGCAGTCTGCAGTCTGTGTCGTCAGGGACCGTGTTCCTGGGCTGCTGTAGGTTATGAGGAAGTGATGTGGGATTGTCTCCATTCCTCCAGCCTTGGTCCAGCGCAGGGTCACAGAGGAGGGCTGTACCTGCTCTGTGGTCAAGTCAGCTGGTGGTGGAACTCCTTAAGTAAAGAACAACATTTGAACAAGTTACCTTTTGGGATCAACAGATGTTGCCAGTTGTTTTGTTTGAACAAATACACAGGGTCTGTTTCTATTCAATGCCTTACTAGTGGTGAAGGTCTGTAACACAGGTGGACTCTTCTCCCTGTTGTCAAGCCGACTGCAGACACTGACAGAGTACTCAGAGGCAGGTCTCAGGCCAGAGAGAGTGATGCTGAGTGAGAAGGTGGTGGTGGTGAGTTGATCTGTTCCTGGACTCTTGTAGGAGACCTGGTACTGCAGTTGGGTCTGGTCCATTCCATCTGGCTGTTCCCAGCTCACAGTGGCTGATGTGGCGTCCACTGAGACAACTGTCAGCTTGTCTGGAGCAGGGACACCTGATAAAGGAAATACAGTTTCAGGAGGGCCAGGAGAACATTGACATGCAGACAATGTTCTGGTAGTAAAAGCTTTCTTTCAAGTGTCTCACCAGTGATGATGGTTGTAGAGGCAGGTTCACTCTGTCCTCCTCCATGATCCAGCACAGTGGAGACTCCAACAGTGTAGTGAGTACCAGCTAGCAGGTCAGTCAGGGTTGTGCAGCAGTCTGCAGTCTGTGTCGTCAGGGACTCTGATCCTGGGCTGCTGTAGGTTATGAGGAAGTGATGTGGGATTGTCTCCATTCCTCCAGCCTTGGTCCAGCGCAGGGTCACAGAGGAGGGCTGCACCTGCTCTGTGGTCAAGTCAGCTGGTGGTGGAACTCCTTGAGTAAAGAACAACATTTTAACAAGTTACCTTTTGGGATCAACAGATGTTGCCAGTTGTTTTGTTTGAACAAATAAACAGGGTCTGTTTCTATTCAAGGCCTTACTAGTGGTGAAGGTCTGTAACGCAGGTGGACTCTTCTCCCTGTTGTCTAGCAGACTGCAGACACTGACAGAGTACTCAGAGGCAGGTCTCAGGTCAGAGAGAGTGATGCTGACTGAGGAGGTGGTGGTGGTGAGTTGATCTGTTCCTGGACTCTGGTAGGAGACCTGGTACTGGAGTTGGGTCTGGTCCATTCCATCTGGCTGTTCCCAGCTCACAGTGGCTGATGTGGCGTCCACTGAGACAACTGTCAGCTTGTCTGGAGCAGGGACACCTGATAAAGGAAATACAGTTTCAGGAGGGCCAGGAGAACATTGACATGCAGACAATGTTCTGGTAGTAAAAGTTTTATTTAAAATGTACAAGTGTCTCACCAGTGATGATGGTTGTAGAGGCAGGTTCACTGTGTTCTCCTCCATGATCCAGCACAGTGGAGACTCCAACAGTGTAGTGAGTACCAGGCTGCAGGTCAGTCAGGGTTGTGCAGCAGTCTGCAGTCTGTGTCCTCTGGGACTCTGATCCTGGGCTGCTGTAGGTTATGAGGAAGTGATGTGGGATTGTCTCCATTCCTCCAGCCTTGGTCCAGCGCAGGGTCACAGAGGAGGGCTGTACCTGCTCTGTGGTCAAGTCAGCTGGTGGTAGAACTCCTTGAGTGAAGAGGGTGCATTTTAGAGATTTGACAGAAACATTTTGATATACAGTAAACAGTTGTTAGAGTTGTTGGTCTAACTTGGTATAATACATCTTCAACAAACAGAATAATACAGCATCATCATACACATAGTGCCAGCTATTACCTTTTCTCTCCCGTACTTTTGCTATTATAGACTTTCAGAAAAACAACTAACTAAAAAATTATACTTAAAAAAACAACGGCTCTGGTGGTACGTTACCAAGATAATAAAATAAATAAAACGTCTCCTCAAAAGTTCCTGAAGAGGTTCTGTTGCGTAGTATACAGGAAGTACCTTACAGCAGGGTATCAGGTCAATCAGCTACACTAAGTATATTAAAATAAATAAGACGTCTTACTGGTGAAGATGGTTGTAGACACAGCTTCACTCTGCTCCCCAGTTATCAACACAGTGGAGACTCCAACAGTGTAGTGGGTACCAGGCTGCAGGTCAGTCAGGGTTCTGCAGCAGAGTTCAGTGTATACGGCCAGCGGTTCTGATCCAGGGCAGCTGTAGGTTATGAGGTATTGATGAGAGGGCTGCAGTCCTGGTGGTTTGGTCCATTGTAGAGACAGAGACCTGTCCTGTCTCTCTACTGTCAGGTCTCTGGGGCCTGGGACCGCTTGGAGAAAAATGACAACATTGTAAACTGGTAATCTTATTTTTTTAATAAATAGATCATTTGTTTTTCTGTATTTATTATTGTGAGTTGGATTTACATTTCTCAACTTTTTTCTAAAGAGAGGGCAACATTTAAATTATTAAAACACAAGAGGCTGATGATGCAAGTGGGATTTAATCCTCGTCCAGCATGCCATGCTAAAAAGAGACAAGCGGTATGTGTCCAGAGATTTTGCTCAAACTCTAGCAACCGACTAATAACCACATCTGTCCTTATGTTCACAGTTGAGCCCCAATTTCACGAGATCTCCATTAGTTGTTGTCATTTTTGCTGTAATAAAAGTATATTACCTGTCATTACAGTTTGTAAAACAGAACTGCTATATCTTCCTTGAGCTCCCATTGTTGCCACCTTGAAATCATAATGCTGACCAGGTTGGAGTCCAGTTATTTGTACTTTGTACATGTTGTTTATGATCAGGTTCTTCTGTTCTCCATCACCCTCCCAGGTCACTCTGAACGTCCAGGGTCCTTCCAGACCCTCAGGAGGTCCCCAGGTCAGAGTCACAGAGTCTGGCTTCACTGACAGGAAGCTGATCTCTCCAGGAGGGGGCAGCACTGACAAAGGGTAAATTGAGGAAGACGCAAAACAAATATTACTAGTGTTAACATGAACACAAAAGACCCAAGACAATCTGAAAACACAGTTGAGTCGACTACCTGACACACTTTGACCAGACCCGTTCCAACACTATTTATAACACACTTACCATTCTCTGTATTCCTTTGATGTTCCTGTTAATAAAGTACACTTGTTTTTTTATTCATGTGGAAGAAGGTTTTATGGTGTGAAATCAAATATCCATACAACCATCCATGCAACATATTTAAAATCTCAAGTTGTTAATCACAGTATTGACTTACAGAACTTGGAATAGACAGCCAAACAGTACCTACCTTTCCTGCAGTTTGTTCAGCCTTAGAAATGATGTAATGTCCTCTGTGCTGTGTTTCAGAACACTGACTGCAGATCAGCATGTTATCAGTCCAGCAGACCATGTCCAGAGGCTCGTGGTGATCCTGGCAGAGTCTCTGCTGTACAGCCAGGGTCACATCCACCAGACTGTGTGTCTGAAACACTGGTGAAGTGTAGTGCCTCCTGATGTGCTTCTCACAGTAGGAGAGACGGCAGGTGAGACAGGTCTTCACAGCTCTCCTCTCTCGGTCATCATCAGAACAGGGGTCACAAAGACCCTCTCTGGATCTGACATTGAGACAGCAAACACAAGAATGACTTTGTACACGTAACAACCAGTATAGAGAATACAAAGTTGACGTCACGCCGCGTTGAATTCTGGGTAAATGGCAACATTGTTTTGTTTTCTAAGGTTGTACCAGAGCTCAATGGACAACACAACATACATACAACATAGAGAGCTTTTCTGTTCTGACTATTATGGACATTGAGGCACCATTAATCATGTGTGATTTTTGATTATGTAGATATAATAGTATGATCTCACATTTCTCTTGAGCCTTCATCATTGAAGGTAAAAGGAATATTCACGGAAAGGTCACTCTGCGTTGATGCAATACTGGTGGTTGGTGATCCAGATCTCGCAAGTGTAGCTCTGCACATTTAAGTATTGGTTATAAAATAAACATATGAATAGTTTATTAAAGTTGATGTCAAAATAAGTATATTGCCATGACTAAAATAAATTGACTTACTTTTTTTCTTCAGTTACGTCTTGCTCTCTGAAATGTATGGGTCTAAGTAGAGATCGTGCACTCTTCATTGACAGATAACTGGGG
Source organism: Osmerus eperlanus (assembly GCF_963692335.1). Classification (NCBI taxonomy): domain Eukaryota; kingdom Metazoa; phylum Chordata; class Actinopteri; order Osmeriformes; family Osmeridae; genus Osmerus; species Osmerus eperlanus. The sequence goes on from NC_085035.1 coordinate 737,469, forward strand.
CTCGGTGACACTGGTCTCTCCTCATCCACCCTACAACAATGCATTTATTTATTTATGATCTACATACAACCATAACAAGATATAATACAGAAGTAACGATTTTACATACCTTGGGAAATTTGTAAAACTGTCAGTTGATTTAATCTATACCTGAACCCTTAAGGTGTGACTTCATAAACCATAACAATAACAGTCCAGTTTACAGAACAATCAAGATTATTCACCTTTGCTCCGTGCCAGTTACATCCTTCATCAGAGTGGAAGAGTCGTCCATTTGATCTATTTTTCCTGTCTGGTCGCTGGCCGGGTAACTTACTGATGGCGGCTCCTCCACAGAAACTCTGTCAAATATAAAGACAAACTCACAAGGACTGTTCTTCAGATGGCGAGTATCAGGTAGCAGGTTCCTCTTGTCACTTGGCTTCATAACAACATTAACATGACGACCGCACAATAAAAACTTGCAAGCATTGAGGTGACCGTACTGTAAAATATATGAACACTTTCTTCTACAAATAAATCCAGTTTTTGGCTGATCACAAACACACTGACATTAATTTACTGCTTGCTTGTCTTTTTTTATGTATTTCATTGAAGTGTACATTTGGATGTTAAACACATTTTGCGAGATATAAATTACACACAAAAATAGTTATCTAAAAAAAGGCTGTGACAAATTTCAAATGATGTAGATTTTTCCAGGGGTTCACAAGTTGAGAATGTCTAGTCTCGTGTCTCCCAGGCAGATGGTCACTCTGCCCCCTCCTCTACACCCTCTCAGTCTCACCTCTTCACCAGATAGACCTTGTTCCCTGTAGCTTCCTCCATGTTGCTCCTTCAATCCTCAGACACAAGAATCACTGGAACATGACGAACATGCCTGTTGATGCAAGTCACAGGATCAGGATAGCTCATACTCATTGATTCTGAGTGTTTTTAAGGTTTTGTACAAGTATTCCATTTTCAATTTGACTTAATGCAGTTTCAACAATATCATTATCATAAATAAATTACATTTACCTATAGCAAAACAAATTCAGAAAAGAAAAGTACAGCCTACACCTGACAAATGTGCCTTTAATTAAGTTAGACAATTAGAAGCCTCTTCAAACATGTTATTCAATAGATGTTTTTTTTAATTAAGATCCATATATGTTTATAGTTTGCACCTTCCTGCCACAGTAAATTCCGTGTTTGTGTAAACTTCTGATTCTAATTTACTCTGCCTATTTTATTATACTGCCAATAAAATATTGAATTTCAAAACAGAAAAAAATTACAATATTTAAGCAGCAATTTTGTTATGCAACGTGCTCTCTTCATTTGCAGAGGAAGGCCTACAAGGAAGAGCTAGGAATGTACAGCCTCCACACCAAACCTCTGACAGATAAACAGTTTAGGTCAGAGTAGCCAAATTGTTCTAAAGCCGTCTTACAAGACTTGACCCCAGCACACTCATTACATACACATACATTTAACACATACATTACGATAACCGCAAGCATTTATTTATTCGGTTTACTTGGTTATCAAATGGTTAAATGTATCAGAGAAATCAAAGCCGTCTGAATCAGAGAAGGCCGCTTTTTGCGTGGTATTATTTATAAATAACCAATAAAAAATCAAAGAAGCCTATTTCAATAACAGAGGCTAGTGTCTGATGTAGTAGGCTGTTGTATTTATGTTTTACATGCAAAGGCCCTTTGAGCGTCACCTTCTTAAATGTTACCATAAATCCACCGTTCAACAACCGACACCAAAACTATTGTAACAACTTGATAAATTCAACCAGGCCTAATTAAAACTGTAGGCCTATATCTTCAAATAGCGTTTAAAGGAATCATTGTGGCAAGGATACTTGGTTTCAATTAGCTTTACTTAAACTTTAAACACCTGTTAACGACTCCGATAGAAAAACAGCTCCTATTGCAACCTAACAAACTTTACTTTCACTTAGGCTTGTTCCCAGGTAGGCTACATAATGCTGGGACACTAAATATAAATAATCACCATTTAAACTTCTTAGCGGAGGAGGCAACAGTGATTAATAATATTAAATATTTGTTCCCGTACTTACTGTGATAATAATGGAGTGAGTAGCAGAGACGTGTTATCAAGGTGAGCAGTCTGATATTCTCAGGAATGGAGGAAGTTTCTGTCGGAATGACAGGTGATGACGTCGAGGATCACAGCTTGTGTGTCAACACATTAACAGAATATTAGAAGCCCTCTCCTCATGGTGCCCCCATGGTTGAAAAACGTTGTTTAAATGACAAAAGTGGCCAAAACGATGACAGCAGTGCTGTATACTCCTACAGATGAGAACACGGTGTCCAATTATGTGCTTTTCTGCGTTTAGGAATGGGGATTGAGACAGATTCAAGGAGTTGGAGAACAGGTTTAGCAAGGCAGTGAGAGAGGCTTGTGAGACTGTACTTAGAGAGACTAAGACACTAGTTCTCAGATAATGGCTTCTGTCTGGAGAGGGCTCAGGCAGATCACCAACTACAAGCCCAGAGCCCCCCACTGCATCAACGACTCTCGCCTGGCCAATGACCTGAATGAGTTCTACTATAGACTTCCTGTCTGACAGGAAGCAGTGCGTTAAGCTGGGAACACACGTCCCTGACTCCTGGTCCATCAGCACCGGATCTCCTCAGGGCTGCGTCCTTTCCCCTCTGCTCTTCTCCCTGTACACCAACAGCTGCACCTCCAGTCATCCGTCTGTCAAACTTCTGGAGTTTGCGGACGACACCACCCTCATTGGGCTCATCTCTGACGGGGATGAGTCTGACTATAGGTGGGAAGCTGACAACCTGGTGACCTGGTGTAGCCAGAACAACTTGGAGCTCAATGCTCTTAAGACAGTGGAGATGGTTGTGGACTTCAGGAAGAATACAGCCCCACTCACCCCCATCACCCTGTGCGACTCCCCAGTCGCACAGGGTGATGGGGTCAGGGTTCCCACTCCCCAGTGACTCCCCAGTGACTCCCCTCTAGTTCTCCCTTCATGGCCTTCTATGCACAGTTCGATAATCATAACAATAAAGGGATTAATTACAAGTGAGTAATTAAATATAGTTTGTCCTATATTTGCTGGGACAGTTACTTGAGTTCTTCCAGTGCTGATTCTAGGGTGATCTCTCTCCAGCTCTGAGGGATTTCACCTAAACCAGCAAATGTTAATCCATTCCTTTTCTGCCACTGAGACTGAAATGTACAAAGGAACAATTTCCCGTAACTCTGGTTGCTACCATCTGCAGTGATGCTCCATTGATTATATGGTTCACCAGCATCTATGTATCTCTTGTAGGGCCAAACACCAGTCTGACATCTGAATGAAACATCAACAGGTGAGTGAGAGGGGTGGCTAGCCTGTTTACCTGTAGCAAACCGGTTTACTTGAGGTTTTAATGCTGACTTTCATTTCCTGCTGTTCATCCAGTCTTGTGCAGCTGGAATGTACAGTGACACTCCCAACCTGTTTCATATCAGTTAAACAGGGTAAAGGGCAATGTCGAAAGAAGTGTTTTGGCAACATCATTTTAAAGTAGGATAGATAGAATTATGTATAAACTTTACCTCTCTGCAACTACTATTAATTATATTAAAGGTGCTGTAGGTGATTTTAGGGTTAGAGATCAAACTCACAACACATAAGAATCTCTCCTCTGCCTTTGGAGAGCTGCCATAACATTGTCATATCTCTGGACCCATCAATCAGATTTCAACATGGTGAGGGTTACGTGTAAATGGGCACATCTTACTACATCTTAGTTAAATGTACTTATGTCTTAGTTAAATGTTTCATATTTACAGAAGGATACTTTTACTCCACTCCACCTAGTAATTAGAACTTGATTATTGTGTTTTGTGAATATTACTAAATGTGTTTCAGTTCAGTTAACATCAACTGAAAAGAACTGGAGGAAGCCAGCTGCAGTAAAAGTAAAACTAAAATACTTTTATACTGACGCACAAAATATGTTACACTAAAATATATAGATACAATATTAATGTAAAGAATGTGGGGTGCTGAAGACTTGTGCACAGTACTGTACGTTATGAGATATCACCATGGAAATAAAGCAGTAATTGACACCATCGAAAGAAACTTTCATTTATTATCTTTTCTTGGATTTGTCTTTACTTGCCATGGTCAGGAGATGCTTGTTATGCAAGGTTGCTAAGTAACCCGACCTTACGACCAGGAACACATCGGTTCTGAAGCCAACATGACGATCGGAGGTCCACATCCAGGATTACATCATTCATTACCGTTAGGAAAGACCCCAAGACCCCAAAACTCCATTCACAAATTAGTACATTCTCAATTTGTTCAAGAAACACTAACCTTTTACACATTTTATAAAAGCGGCTGATCTTTTTAACGCAATACTCCCATCTTTGGTGAGAATCTGTAACTGCTGCACTTAGATATGAACGAAAACCCATGATATAAAAATAACCTACATGAAGATATGAAATCATGGATTAACAAAACTATAGGAATCCTGTGGATGTAGAACAGCCAAGCACAGCTCGATAAGGGAAGCCTGTCATTGGTCCACCTCTCTGTCCAATCACGGGCTCCGTTACTCTTTCAGCCAGGTGAGCAGCTGAGGCGTGTAGTACGTGATGATGATGTCAGCACCTGAAACAGAGGCAGGAACAAAGGCCCGTTTTATAGGAACTGAAATCACAACGTCACATTTAAGAGGGAGATGAGAGTAAGGGGGCTCTCTCTCAATCTCCCCCCATTCCCCTCCTCCATCTCCCCTCCACCATCTCCCCTCCTCCATCTCTCTTCCTCCATCTCCCCTCCACCATCTCCCCTCCTCCATCTCTCTTCCTCCATCTCCCCTCCACCATCTCCCCTCCACCATCTCCCCTCCTCCATCTCCCCTCCACCATCTCCCCTCCTCCATCTCCCCTCCTCCATCTCCCCTCCTCCATCTCTCTTCCTCCATCTCCCCTCCACCATCTCCCCTCCTCCATCTCCCCTCCTCCATCTCCCCTCCTCCATCTCCCCTCCTCCATCTCCCCTCCTCCATCTCCCCTCCACCATCTCCCCTCCACCATCTCCCCTCCTCCATCTCCCCTCCACCATCTCCCCTCCTCCATCTCCCCTCCTCCATCTCCCCTCCTCCATCTCCCCTCCACCATCTCCCCTCCACCATCTCCCCTCCTCCATCTCCCCTCCTCCATCTCTCCTCCTCCATCTCCCCTCCTCCATCTCTCTTCCTTCATCTCCCCTCCTCCCTCCCCTTTCCACCCCTCCCTCCTCCTCCTCCCCGTCCTCCATCTGTCCATCCACAACCCCCCTCCTCCTCCTCCTCCATCTCCTCCCAGCACCCCCCTCCTCCTCCCCCCAGCAGCCCCTATGCCCCCCCCTCCTCCCACCAGCACCCCGTCCCCCTCCTCCCCCGTCCCCCCCCCCTCCTCCTCACCTGCTCTGCGGAAGGCGGTCATGGCCTCGGTCACAGCGGTGCGCAGATCGAAGGCTCCGGCCGCGGCCCCGTGCCACAGCATGGCGAACTCCCCCGACACGTTATACACCGCCAGGGGGTGGTGCGGGTACTGCGCACACACACACACACACACACACAGAGAGCCATGTTGACCTCACACACGCTGCAGGGTGCAGCATGGTCACTGTAACAGTGTGGGAGGAGCGTACTGACCTTGTCCTTGACCTCCCTGACGATGTCCAGGTAGGGCAGGCCCGGCTTCACCATCAGCATGTCTGCCCCCTCCTTCACGTCTCGCTCCTGACACACACACACACACACTCACGATGAGCTCACAGCGTCCACACACACACACACACACTCATGATGAGCTCACAGCGTCCACAGCCACACACACACACACTCATGATGAGCTCACTCACAACACCCACACACACACACACTCATGATGAGCTCACAGCGTCCACAGCCACACACACACACTCATGATGAGCTCACTCACAACACCCACACACACACTCATGATTAGCTCACACACACACACACACACACACACACTCATGATGAGTTCACACACACACACACACTCATGATTAGCTCACACACACACACACACACACTCATGATGAGCACACACACCCACACACACACACTCATGATGAGTTCACACACACACACACACACACACACACACACACACTCATGATTAGCTCACACACACACACACACACACTCACCACAGCTCGTAGTGCCAGGCCTCTTGCACCAGGGGGCAGCTGGTAACACCGTCTGTCTCCGAACGCTGGCTTGGACTGGGCTGCATCTCTGTGGACAGACACAGCAGAGCTCAGCTCAGCATGCAGGTGTTACAGCCACAGGTGTCTAGATCAGGAGCATGCAGGTGTTTACCTGAAGGGCCCGTAGTAACAGGAGGCAAACTTAGCACTGTAGCTCAGCACAGACACCTGAGGAAACAGGAGAAAACAGGTAAGAACTTGATGGCACTCTAAACAAAACCGCTCCTACCTTGATACTGGACACTGTCCTTTCTGCAGTCTCAACCAACCTTGATACTGGACACTGTCCTCTCTGCAGTCTCAACCTACCTTGTTGCTCATGTCGTGAGACACCAGCGCCTGTTTTATGGCTCCCACTCGTCCGTCCATCATGTCGGAGGGAGCGATGATGTGGCACCCTGGAGGACAACAGCACTAGTTACAGGTGGCACCCTGGAGGACAACAGCACTAGTTACAGGTGGCACCCTGGAGGACAACAGCACTAGTTACAGGTGGCACCCTGGAGGACAACAACACTAGTTACAGGTGTATTCCTTTAGCGGACACTTTCCTCCAAACAGACCTTGCAGAAAGTTTGAGCCCAGTTCTAAGAGCATTTCGCTAGAGTCAAGGAATGTATGGCTGTTTTAGGGGGAGGTTCGTTAACTGTTCCAGACTTTACATCTTCATCGGTGTGTTGACATGGGGGCGGGTATTCCTTGTGTGGTGGAGGGAGGAGGGGGGACGTGTGGGCAGAGGAAGCAGAGTAAAGTTACCCGCCCTGGCGTAGGCCACCGCCACCTCCGCCAGCCGCTCACAGCTGGCAGCGTTATCCAGAGTCCCGTCTTCACGCAAGATTCCTTGGAAAGACGAGAGAGCAGAGATCAAGTCTTAATGTCTCCGGGAGAGGTAGGGAGGGAGGGGGAGGAGGGAGGGAGAGGAGGGGGAGGAGGGAGAGGAGGGGAGGGAGAGGTGTGCTGGCTCACCACAGTGTCCGTGGGAGGTGTAGGGGCACAGGCAGACGTCGCAGGCCAGGACCAGATCTGGGAACAGCGACCGCAGCTTCCTCACAGCCAGGACCGCTGGGGTCGAGTCACAGTCGGCGCCCGAGCCTCTCTCATCCTGGGGGTCAAAGGTCATGTCAAGTTTTGTCCAAGGCGGGAGGATTTTAACCTGTGACCTCTTGATCTGCAGTCAGTTGCTCTAGCGTTGAGCTGCACCCATCGAATCATTACAGTTATCCTCTCAACACTACTGCATGTAGTCAACATTTTAAAACAGTCACGCTGTTCAGGAACGGATCAGATTATGTTACATTCTAGTCATTTAGCGGATGCTTCAAAGTGACGTACAAACAGTGCATCAAGAGTCCAGCAGAAGATGAAGGTGACCAGAAGAGCATCTTTATTCCAGTTTTACCTTTGCAATGTTCGCAGGCACTCCAAAAATCAGCACACACTTCAATCCGTTCTCTACGAGCGGCCTCAACATGTCCTCCAGCTTGTTTACCCCGTACCTGTGGACACACACCTCACACACGTCAGAAACCCTCTCTTAGAAACACCCTCTCTTAGAAACACCCTCTCTTAGAAACACTTTCTTGTTTGAATCCCTCCCTCCCTCCCATTAGCTATAAAAGTTTTGTTTTATGATGACTTCCTAAGATCTGACCTGTGGTGAGCAACATTCTGTGTATGATTACTAATATCTGACCTAGAAAACTCAGTCATTGGGAAGTGGGACAGGGGGAGGGAGGGAGGGAGGGAGGGAGGGAGGGAAGAGAGGGAGCCAACGGATTCTCTGCTTATCTTCTTCCAGGGCCTGACTCAGGCCTCACCCTGTTGACTGTCTATCTGAGGGCAACACCCTGACCCTAGGCCCACACTTCAGACACACACTGAGGGCAACACCCTGACCCTAGGCCCACACTTCAGACACACACTGAGGGCAACATCCTGACCCTAGGCTCACACTTCAGACACACACTGAGGGCAACACCCTGACCCTAGGCCCACACTTCAGACACACACTGAGGGCAACATCCTGACCCTAGGCCCACACTTCAGACACACACTGAGGGCAACACCCTGACCCTAGGCTCACACTTCAGACACACATCAGCTGCTGCTCAGACAGCAGATCCTGTGTTCAGACGGTGGACGTGTACCTGGCCTGTCCCGGCAGACTGGCGATGGGCTCCACTGCATCAGGACTGTCCCTGTGTGATAGAACAGGAAACACAGCTCATCCACCACAGTGTGAGAGAGTGACTGTGTTTGTAGCAAAGCACAGTTACACATGACCCCACATGCTCAATGTGTCTAGCTAGGTGCAAAGAGTTATGTGCTTTTGTAACATTGTAGTAATGTTGTTAATATTGCAGCAACTGATGTTATTGTGCACTGTGTCTGGTAGCTGAGATGTGGTTCCTCTGCAGTGTTCCTGTTAAATACAGACCGTGCCAGGACTCTGAAACAATGTTAGAACTGCTCACTTCTGATCCTTGAACTTCTGCTGTACTTTCTACATGGTACATAAAAGCATACGCCTGCTGAACCAATCAAATGTGATGAAAATGTACAAAGTAAATGTAGCAAAGGAGCATTACGTGACGAAGATGGGGTAGATGAGGTTGTCGGGTCTCAGGTCAGACGCGCAGGTCTGCCAGTATCTGAGGGTGGGGTGGAAGTACCCGCTATGGAGGAGAGACTGGACCGGCTGCATGGTGGTCCTGCTGGGAGACACAGGAAATGCGTGATTGTTGTGATTGGTCCGAGCTGATCCAGATCGTCTGGAAATCTGGCTGAATGGGTGCGTGTTAACAGTTGTGGCCAAAACCAGTGTCTTAGGATGAACTATTTGCAGCTACAGAGTGGTTGGAGTTATAGGCGTGATAGAAAATGCCTGCTCTTTTCCCATCTGTTTCCAAGGACGACTTCCCAGATGGTTATGTGTAACAAACTGTCTGACTAGTCGTGTTAGGTGTCCAGATGAATTCTGCAGAGCAAATAAAACGTGACCTTTCAGATTCGTCTGGTTCCCAGGCAACAACTGATAAGGTAGCGTAAAATAGCAGAAGACCGGCATGCTATCTTAAAACCACACACGGGGCAGCATTACAGTGTGTAGACTTCATTCTAAACCTGAATTGAATTGGAGTTTGTTGGGGCTCCTCATGACGGCTAACAGATGTCGATTTAGCTCTCTTACTCCGGCCTAATGGCGGAACAGTCCCTCTCTGATCCGTGTTGGTAGTCCTACGTTTAATACAGAACGGAGAGAAGGAATGAAAGCGCAACATTCCCGCCTTGAACAGGCGGTATTAGAGGGTTAGAGAGATGTAAGATGATTGCGACAGAGTGAGAGAGAGACGGAGAAAGAGAAAGATTTGGCATAAGACCCCACGTTTCCGAGACACAGGAATGTGACGTTGTTTTACACACTTCTGCTTCGTTTCCCTCACCACCAAATTAAATGGTCAAGCATGCGTGAACTTGGTTCGTCAAAACATTGCTGCACCGAAATTACGAATGTTCTTACAATGTTTTCGCAAAACGGGCTAACCCTAACCCTACCCTCTTACAATGTACGCAAAACGTGTAGCCTACCTACTTTGATGCCAGTCACAATAACATAGAATGATGAACCATAACAAATATACATATTTTACAAACAAACATAAAATGTATATGAATCAACAGGAATAAAACAAAACTATTCATACAACATGAACTGCATGGAAAATTATTTTGCTGTAAGAAACTAATACTCATCCATACTAACAATAGTGAGGATAACTGATTTGTTGACATTTCTCATCACCCAATATACTATTATAACGTACTGTAAATGTCATGTAAATGTATAGACTATAGTCAGAATGGTGACCAATTCAGCTACCGTCCCAACTACTACTTCGACTGGCTGCAATGACTAGTTATATACTTGCTTGCAAACTTTTCCCCTCATTAATGTAACTATTAAAGTATGTTTCTCAATTAATAATGCTTCATAACAGCCACTATTTACCCACGAATGAATGAATACACGTTAGTTGTCTAACCTTTGTACAATTCGTCCTCTTCAAAATGTTCTTCCTTGAAGAAGTCACAGAAACTGTCGGCCACCGTACACAGCTGTGATATAGTACGTCTGAGATCTCGCGATGCGAAAACCGGAGGAAGGCTGAGGACAGGAAAAACATTCGGAAGATGAGTCGTTGTTTGATAAAACCGAATCAAAATACTCAAGTCTCATGAAGGTAAAATGACATACGTAGGTTTGGACTACGCCTGAATGCATATCAATTCATGACTACATGCAGGATGTGGTGGCGTTACGAAGGTAGTTGGCTAGCTGGCTCACAACAGCACTCTCACTAGCTAGCTGTTGTCGCTAGCCATTCAGGCACTATCCTCGCGTTAGCGAACATTTTATTTGTGTGATCTAAGCTTCTGCATTAGCTCGTATATTTTAAGGTAGACTTGCTGACTGTCTACCAATATATGCTAACGAACTGTCGCTAGATTTTGTACAACACTATGAAAGGGTAGCATCTTGCTTGCTTTGCCATATAGGTACATTCAGCTTATTCATAATTTCTTCAACATTTTGTTCATATGTAACAAGAACGATCAACGTCATCTGCTAGCTGATGTAACTTTAGTTGACAACAGGTCATTTTAATACGTTTCTTTCAAATAATGATTTCTAATATGGACGTGCATATTTGCATTGACAGGCTGAAGTGTGGTTGGAGAAAGACTACAAGTCCCAGAGACGCCCACAAAGATCTTCAGCCATCTGAAGCCTTCACCTGTCACCCTCACCTTCCCGCCCTACTAACCCCTCACACAACTTCAAAGATGTGAATTCTGGGACCATCTGCGTCCACAACACCTGTCCTAGTCGAGGACGCCACCTGTGACTCCCAGCTCCGACGTCAATGTCCCCACCCTACGCCCAGAGCCCCGCCCCTCCGCGCTGGGCCAGTGACTCGCCCCTAGTCGTCCGTCCCTGAGAGAGAGAGAGGAGTCTGCTCTCGGCCCCCTCCTCCCACCTCCGCCATGTTGTTCTCCCTGCGTGAGCTGGTCCAGTGGCTGGGCTTCGCCACCTTCGAGCTCTTCCTCCACCTGTGCGCCCTGCTGGCGTTCAGCGTGTTGGTGGCGCTCCGCGCCGACCTCTTCGCCATGAGCTGGTGGCTCGTCTTCGTGCCGCTGTTCGCCGCCGACGGCCTCAGCACCTACTTCACGGCCATCGTATCCATCCGCCTGTACCAGGAGAACGAGAAGCGCCTGGCGGTGCTGCGGCTGCTGTGGGTGCTGACGGTGCTGAGCCTGAAGCTGGTGTGTGAGGTGCTGCTGTGTCAGAAGCTGGCGGAGCAGGAGCAGGCCAGGGAGCTGTGGTTTGGCCTCATCGTGTCCCCGCTCTTCATCCTCCTGCAGCTGCTCATGATCAGGGCCTGCCGCGTCAACTGACGCCCCGGGGGGGGGCGGGGGGGAGGACGACCCCCCCCTGACGCTCCGGGGGGGGGGGGGGGCGGGGGGGAGGACGACCCCCCCTGCCGGAGAGGGTCCAGGTTTACACACGCGCGCGTGTGTGTGGACTGTGTTGGGAGTGTCTCCTGTGTTGACTGAGTCATGGATCTCATTCCTCTCCCGCCCGGCGTCTGGCCTCTGAGCAGAACATCTCTCCATGCTGTACCGTGCATGGCTCTCCCCTGAACATTATTACTGTTCATTAATACTCAGTGTATCTGGTCTGTGTATTCATCCCAATGCCCAAGCATGCACTCATTGCCTATTTTTTTTCCTTTAAAGAGCCATTCCTGATAAAAAAAAATGACTCGTTTTGGGGGACTGATGGGATAGGGAATGGAGTTTGAGCAAATGGAATGTCTTTTTTTAATGCGTAACTCGACTTGCACCAACAATATTATTGTTTGTCTATTTGCTTGTTTTTTGGTACCTGTGTTGTATTATTGCTGTTTATATACGTGTAAATAAACCATCAACATTTAACCTTGTTGAGTTTATCATGTTATTTTGATCAATTATACCATAAGAGATCCTTTTTCCATTGTTTGTTATAAATGCTTGAATCCATGGGATTTTTCAATTAATCAAATGTAATCGACCCGTCTGCCCCATTGTGCGTTTATTGGGATTGAAATTCTGCCACAAGATGGCGCCACTTACGTTGAGGACCGTTTGTGGAGAGTGACTTGACCCACTTGACAATTTCTTATGCCAAAACCTTAAGTTGTAAAAAGTTGAATTTCAACGAAGGAGAAGGCTTACTCAGTGAGTCATAGCTAAAACGACATTATTCTGGGTAAATATTTGTTCGTTTTATTTGACATGACAATTTTAGTAAGGAACACATCAAAATGTTGTAATTTACTGAGAGAGGGAGTTAAGTGTAGAGAGGGTTGCTCATGTTCTCTGTGTTGTATTTCTGTCATTGGTGTTGGACCTGTGGAACTGTTCATATGAACTTCGCCTCGTCCTGTAAAAGCCGTACTGAAACACTGGGGAATATAGCAATATGGGTTCATTCATTAATTATTCAAAAGTTATGAAATCTTTCAACAGTACTCAAATTTTCTGTCCCTCTCTCTCTCTCTCTCTTACTCTTTATTTGTCTCTTACTCACTGTCTCTCTGCATGCATGCAACCTACATAGACTTTCATGGACCATAAATATTCTCGTGCATCAGAAGCACGGTACAGCATTGTGCACGCTCTTCTCCTTTGCCCTTGTGCGAAGAGGCTCATTGGGATTCTAAGCTTGTAGTGACTGTGCGGTAATAAATGTTTGATGAGAAACAATATAATCTCCTACTAGCTGTACCCAAGAATAGAACTCCGTAATACCGCCTAATTTATTTCCTAATGTGTTTATCCCAGTCGGATTATTCGTAAAGCATCGGCATCATAGACGTAGCTGCTGAATTAACGCGAATTAAACCCTTAAGTGACTGGGTTGGTCCACAAACAGCTATACCGTCACAAACGCTGTGACAAATTCGACTCACACAGCGTCTCGTCCCCTTATTTTGAAGCTGTGTTATAGTTATATTTTATGTGTGTAATGTAAACTGCACCCTTCGAAGCGATGGTGACATTTGTATTGTATAAGATTACAAACAACGGGTGGGACGAAATATAATCAATTCACTGAAAGGGTTAAATAGTAAAAAGGGGTGGGACGTAGATGCTTGGATTGACAGGTCGTCCTTGCCTGCCCAACAATAGAAATGGGAGGAGATTTAGTTAGGGGGTGGAGCAAGATGTTTAAAGTGGGAGTGTCTTAATCGCTATGACCAAATGAGGTTGCTCCTTTAGTCCTTGGGAGGCGCGGCTTTGAAGACTGGAGGATGACGTTGTAGGTTTACAGGTGCGGAGGGCGGGGCTGGAGACCCAGACGGAGGAGGGAGGGAGGAGGAGGAACCCAAGAAGGCAGAGAAAGACCGAGGTGATGTATGTGTGTGTACGGTAGGCTATTCGGCGCTGCAGGTACAGCGAAAGACACAGGATATAGGGTTCCGTCCCAGCCCGGGGAACAGCTTCTCCCTTGCCCCGGAGACGTTATCCTCTCGTTCCACAATGTCTGGCGGAGAGGTACGTGTCCTCCTCCAAGAGGCTGGCCAGGAGAGCCCGAGGATGCCGGCCTGGAAACGAGAGATTCTCGAGCGGAGGAAAGCGAAGGGTGGCGGAGCAGGAGCAGGTGCAGCCGAGCCGTGCCCTAGCGCGAGCTCATCGCGGGTTAATGGCGAAGTAACGGGAAACGGCAGTGGCCCCAAAAAAGACAATGCAGGCTGCGCTGCCACTGGTCGGAACTACACCGTCGCCCCAGCAAGCCAGCACTTCGCAGGCAAGCGTGGCAGCAGCACCGTAACCTCCCCGGAGCTGTCGCCGGTGAAAACAAACAAAGACCCCTGGACCGCCACCGACGCTAACGACTCTGCTGAGAGAACGGCGAGGGAGGACGGGGGACACGAGAGCCTGGTTCTGCAGGACAGTCTAGGCCCCTTGCAAGAGAACCCGTTCATCAAACTGGAGAAGGAACGGAAGAAACGGCAGGACAGAGATAATGCCTCTCGTCCGGTTCAGCACATACTGGAACTGTATGGGAGTGTTCCTGGAATACGGACTATACGCGCAGAGAATATAATTATCATCGAGTCCGACCCGGACTATTTCCCGGATACGAGTGGACTCAAATCCACGTCTACGCTTCAGCAGAATGGAGTTGGTAATTATAGCTCCCTCAACGACCTCTTGGATCGGAGAGGCAGTGCGGTTACTGAGATACGGGCGAAGGAAGTGGTCATTTATGACACCGCGCTGAGTAGGAGCGAGGAGAACTTGAGCACGCTGGGTCGTCCGGGTTACGAGGGCTCGCTCGAGACGGGAGACGGTCAGGGCATGGTGAGCCGCATGCTTCAGAAATTCGACAGCAACTATGGTAAACTGCAACCCAAGTCTCGCAGCACAGAGAACCTTCTGGACCTGGAGACCAGCGCAAACAGGTCGAGGTCCCGACCCAAACCACAGCCAGATCTGGTGCCAAAGTACGTGTCGCACCCTCAACCGGGATCACCGGTCCGCAGCCTCGTCCGACCGGGCTGGTCCTCCCCCGTCCTCCAGGGCCCCCTGGCCCCCCGGCCCCGGGACTCCACGGGGGCCCCACAGCCCCCGTCTCCCTCCGAGTCCAAGCCCGTCAGCGGCGGAGGCTGGGAGAGTCCCGAGGCGCCCTCCAAACCCAAGGTGCCATGCTCTCCAGAGATCCTCCGCGCCCGTGCCGAGTCCCCCTCCGCGGCCTCCCCTCCCTCCCCCAGCTTCGAGATCCGCCCAGCGGCCCGCCCAGACCTCTCCCAGCTTCCCGCTGGAGACATCCAGGCCCGGGCCCTCGCCAACCTGCGCCTCCAGTCCCGGAACTCCTTCACGGTCATCCCCAAGCGCCACGCCTCTGCCCCGGGCAGCACGGCCCCGCCCAGCCCCGCCAGACCCCGCCCCTCCCCCGGAGTGCCAACGCCCCTCTCCCCCACGCCCCTCTCCCCCACCCCCAGCCCGGAGCCCTCCAGCAGAGAAGAGGAGACCATCCCTGTCTCCCCCTCTCCAGACCTGTCTCCCTCTGCCTCCCCCACCGTCACCCCTGCCTCCCCCACCTCTCCCCCTCCCTCCTCTCCACCCCCAGAGGCCCCCCCCACTGAGCACCTCCCCATCACCAACATAGACGACATTGACGTGGAGCCCGGCCCCCCCTACCCTAGCCCGGTGGTCCAGAAGAGGAAAGGAAACACCTTCACTGTGGTGCCGAAACGCAAGCCCCAGCCCCAGGCCGACCCCCAGCCCCAGGCCGACCCCCAGCCCCAGGCCGACCCCCAGCCCCAGGAGGAGCCCTCTGGAGGGGCAACACCCGCCTCCACGCCCCCCCCGGCCCCCTACGCCCAGCTGGGCTCTCTGCTGAAGAAGCGCTACCCTGCTGTGGAGGAGATCGAGGTGATCGGAGGGTACCTGTCACTAGGGCGCTCCTGCCTCTCCAAGACCAGCTCCACGGGCAAGAAGGTGAGCAGACCTGGGGCCTTGAGCTGTTCTGATACACCTGGTATAGATGTTCCACCTGTTCTTCACCTCTCATACACCTGGTATAGATGTTACACCTGTTATATGGGACAGCTATACCTGTTATTTCTGTTAGTGGCTTGTGTCGCTGTTAGACCGCATAAACTAAACCAGCCTGCTTCCTGTTTGGTACATGAACACCTCCCAATTTATCAGTGTAGCAGCCTGTTTCATGCAAAGCGACTGATGAACAGTGCGTTCGGAAAGAACAGCAGAAGTTCCCTGGTGTTGTTGTATTTAGCGGTGGTCAGAGTCATGGTCTGTTCACAGTCTGTATTTACAGTTGTTGTTGCGTCGTACCTAAAGCAGATTAAACAGGGGGAGGCTGTGTGTGTGCGCGTGTGTGTGCGCGCGTGTGTGTGTGTGCGTGTCTGAGTGGGTTAGGACATGCTTGAGTAGTCTCCACCTGAGAATCAAGCTGTCAGCAGGTCCTGTGCTCCTGCTGCTCACCTGCTCACCTGCTCAGAGCCGGGAGACCCAGACCCCTCCTCTCACACACGCTCTGTAAGCTGCCTGTTAAGGGACAGGTTCACCTTTGACCTTTTTCTAACGACCTCAGATGATCCTGTGTGTTGCCTAGAGGTTGAATTGCAGAGGAAAAACTCAAGTTTGTGTCTCTTCCTGGTTACTGGAACATGGACGTGTAGAATACAGTGTTCGGTACACATCAGTGTTACATGTTACATGTTTTAATTGAGCAGACGTCCCTCGTCTCTCAAGGGAAGAAGCTGTGGATTTATATGTTTATGACATTGTGTTTACAATATGATGTAAACATGACATGATGAGGGCCAGCCCAGTTTAAACAGATACGGTCATTACCTTCTGGGTTTTGATTACCAGACGTGAATCTAGGCCACAGGGCTGTGTGTGTGTCTCCACACAAACCTGGACTACAGCCCTGCTCTGCTCTAATCCTGAGTATTACCTGTCCTCTCACCTGCCTGGTCACGCCTAGCTCTGTCTGAGTGTGTGTTCCTGTTGATATGTGTTTCCAGGAGTGTGTGTAGGTGTGGTTGTATATGTGTGTGTGTGTGTGTGTGTGTGCCGTCAAGAGACTGTGAACACTGGCATTAATGAGGCCAGGCCCCTCAGAAGCATTCAGTGTTTTTGTCCTTGTTCTCGGTTCAGTTCATTATACCCACGCTAGGTTTGGGCTCCACCCCTTTGTTGTGTGTGCGTGCTTGTCCCCCTGGTCATCTTTTCAAAGCAGCCAAGGCTCTGGGTAGAAACCCAGGGCAGGGCCACAAGCAATTACAAAAGCATCAAGGGCAGGTCTATATGTCATTTGTGTGGAATTTGTTGGCCCTGTTTTTTTGCGAGTCTGTTTTTCTCTCTGCGTTTAGGGTTGGGTTTGTGAACGCAGTGTTTCCATACAAAACGTTTTAACAGGGGAACGAGGAGTGCTTGTTCTGTGACCAGAGGGAGAATGACGAATGACTGGCTGTCCTGAACGTGAGGAGGGAGGGGAAACTGCTCGATCTGGCTACCCTCCTACAACCTCTCCTTCTGAGTGGACCTTCTCACTCCCTCATATATGGCCTCTTGAAGTGTTCATCTAACAGTAGAAGTGTTCGTTTTGCTCGTAGAGGGTTTGTGTTGATGTTGGTCCGCTCTAGAGATTGAGATGGCCTGTGTAAACATCACAGGTGTTAAATTGACACTTTGAAATGTGTTCTGAGTTCTGACCTCATGGTGGCTGTTCCAAGGCCTGTCCTGTGGGCTGTATCTGGGGGTGGTATCTGGGGGTGGTATCTGATCCTGGTTGTCGGCCGGGACAGTGTCTGTGGCCTCCTCTCTACCTCCTCTACCTCCTCTCCTCCTCTCTTCCTCTGGTGGTGAAGGAATGACAGCAGGAATTACGACGAGCTATGTAGGTCAAGAAGAGTCTTTGTGCTTTCTGCTGCAGCTCTGATCTGCATGAGGAGAAATCCAGAAGGACCCTGTAATGTATGGAAGACCTGGGCTCATGTAGGGAAGGGAGGACTGTGCTGTCTCTTTGTTTACCAGGTGTGTTTTAACGAGGGCTTGTCCGCTAAGAAACCACCTCAGTAGCAACACAGGATGCGCCTCAGAGAGAAGGTACCGTCTGTGGTGGCATAGCTCAGTGGTGGATGGGCATAGCTCAGTGGTGGATGGGCATAGCTCAGTGGTGGAGCATTTCATTGCAGTTCAAGAGGTTGCATGTTCAAATCCCCTTTGTACTGTGAGTCACTTTGGATAAATGCTTCTGTTCGGTGAACACGTTACGTCACGAACAACAGGTATCTTCCGGAGGGCTAAACTTGGCATCTGTTGCCCGCCGCACTGTGGAGGTTCCTTCACACATCAGAGTGTGTGTGTGTGTGGCTCCCCTCTCTGTCCTCACACACACACACACACAGCTGCCAGCGAGATGTGGAAGAGCTAAAGTGGTTGTTTTTGAAGGCTGGTTTTCTCCGGGACTATTTATTATGGGAACGGGAAGACAGGCTCATGTGCTGGGAAGTCAACAACCAGAGATCATGGAGAGAGAGAGAGGGGGAGGGGATAGCAAGAGAGAGAAGAGAGGGAGAAAGAAAGAACGAAAGAGAGGAAGGGAGAGGAAGAGGGAAAGAGAGGGGGAGCAGAGCGTGTTTGAGTTTCCTGACACTGTTTTCTCCAGTTCTGTTTTCTCCAGTTCTGTTTTCCCAGCAAAGTACAGGCGCCACACTCAGCCGAATCACCTGTAATGGATACAACAGATTATTTCTGTAATGAGGTCTACTTGTTCAAGTTGACGGCTTGGAGCTTTGGTGGCCGTGCCATTCTGATGCAGCTAGTTCAGACTGCCTGCTGTGAATTCAGGCTAAATAACCTTCATTCAAACGTTAAGCAAGCTGCTTATACAGTTTGACCTAAATAAACTATTTTCCTGGCGTTAACACACAAGGTAGATTTATTGGCAGGCGGTCTGTGTGTGCTGTCTGGGAGTCAGATGGCTGAGCGGTGAGGGAGTCGGGCTAGTAATCTGAAGGTTGCCAGTTCGATTCCCAGCCGTGCCAAATGACGTTGTGTCCTTGGGCAAGGCACTTCACCCTACTTGCTTTGGGGGGAATGTCCCTGTACTTACTGTAAGTCGCTCTGGATAAGAGCGTCTGCTAAATGACTAAATGTAAATGTAATGCTGTAAGCTCTGATCTCAACACAGCAACTTGGAAACGTTTTAATATCTAATGATCATGTGTTATAAGCAGACGTTTGATCCAAAAGGAAATTTGAACCTGTGACCTCTTGATCTGCAGTCAAATGCTCTAACCACTGAGCCAAACTCAAGCACCTTTTAAACCGTTTACCCTTATAGGTACGGTCTGTCTCCAACTTAGACTCAAGTCACCTGTACAGGTGTGTCTGATCTGGTGTTTGACTCCACTTCAAGCTGCCACATCACAGCAGGAAGGGGCTTTCAGGGGTGCGTCGCTAAACATGTGACTCAATCCAGTCAACAGACCCTTTTACCCAGAGCAGGTGCACCTAGCAGAGATACCACAGGTGTAAAAGTCCATCCTGTTTAATTATTTACCACCCGGCAGCCTCTCCTCATACTTCCTCACACCTCACTTCCTCTCCTCATACCTCACTTCCTCTCCTCCCCCTCCCTCCCTCCCTCCCTCCCTCCCTCCCTCTCTCTCTCTCTCTCTCTCTCTCTCTCTCTCTCTCTCTCTCTCTCTCTCTCTCTCTCTCTCTCTCTCTCTCTCTCTCTCTCTCTCTCTCTCTCTCTCTCTCTCTCTCTCTCTCTCTCTCTCTCTCTCTCTCTCTCTCTCTCTCTCTCTCTCCTCTTCATCATTGTCACAAGCTTGTTGTCACTGTCACTAGTGGATTGCGCCTATACAAGGTTGTGTGTGTGTGTGTGTGTGGCATTCACCAACATCTCAATCAGGAGCTACACACACACACACACACACACACACACCAAATGCACATATACTGAGCACACGCACATCAAACACACATGCACGCACATGCACACACACACCAAACACACACACACTCTCTCCCCACTCAGTTCTATAGACCCTCAGTGTCAGTGTAATTAGAATTCAGCCACTAAACCCCACTGTCATAGTCATGTTTAATTCAGGCTCCCCCTTGTGTGTGTGTGTGTGTGTGTGTGTGTGAACGCTCGTATGTGTGACAGCGAGAAGGAGAAAGTGTGTGTGAGAGCAGGGTGGAGTGAGGTTTGTAAAGGAAGCGCAGCGAGGGCGGAGCGGAGAGGAGAGTGGGTAGACAGAACAGCATGTATTAATACCAGCCCTGCTCTGCTCAGCCCTGCTCTGCTCTGCTCAGCCCTGCTCTGCTCAGCCCTGCTCTGCTCTGCTCAGCCCTGCTCTGCTCTGCTCAGCCCTGCTCTGCTCTGCTCAGCCCTGCTCTGCTCTGCTCTGCTCAGCCCTGCTCTGCTCTGCTCAGCCCTGCTCTGCTCTGCTCAGCCCTGCTCTGCTCTGCTCTGCTCAGCCCTGCTCTGCTCTGCTCAGCCCTGCTCTGCTCTGCTCAGCCCTGCTCTGCTCTGCTCAGCCCTGCTCTGCTCAGCCCTGCTCTGCTCAGCCTGCTCTGCTCAGCCCTGCTCTGCTCAGCCTGCTCTGCTCAGCCCTGCTGTGCTCTGCTCTGCTCTACTCTGCTCAGGCCTGTCTGTTCTTCAGTCTGCTCTTCACCTCCACCCGCCTGACCTCAGCAGGTCACGTACAGTCATGGAGGTCAGGCCTGTTAGCGTGGATATGTGTGGATGTCCTAACCTCACAGGAAGAAGATCACCTAGCACTGAGAACATGGCTGCAGCTGCTGGGTGGTGTGTGTGTGGGTGTGTGTGTGTGTGTGTCAGTATGTTGCTTCTATTCTCAGTCTCCCATTCCTGTTGGTTTCATATCCTTTTCGTGGTTCGTCTAGTACCCGTTTCCTCTCTCTCTCTCTCTCTCTCTCTCTCTCTCTCTCTCTCTCTCTCTCTCTCTCTCTCTCTCTCTCTCTCTCTCTCTCTCTCTCTCTCTCTCTCTCTCTGCCTGTCTCTTCATCTTTTTCTGTCTCTCCCTCTCCCACACATACTATATCCATGGTCGCCGGGGCAACGCAGGCCCTGCTATTCTATCCTGTCATTAGGACAGTGGGACAGGAAAGGGTCTCTCTCTCTTTCCCCCTCTCTCTCCCCGATCTCTCTCTCTCCCTCTCTCCTCCCCGATCTCTCTCTCTGTATCCCTTTCTCCTCTGTACCTACAATGTAGTTACTGTAGGCACCATGGTTACGTGGTAATATGTGCCTGGTTAGTGAAATGGTTAACCTTAATGTAAAGTGTAACTTTTGTCACTGAAGGTATAGCTATGTAAACCATGTAACCTGTATGTCACCTGGTCACATGACCCTCTATGGCTGCGTATCCAAGAGCTCCGCAAGAAAACAAACACTGTCTAGGATCTTCCCTCTCCTTGACTGTGACTCTCTCTCACACACACACACACGTCACTCATAACTCCCAGCATGAAAGGCTAATCCAACGCTGATAACAAGGAGACACTTGTTGGACACTCTGTGAAGGTGTGACGCACTCTCTTGAGACATGCTAAGTAAACAGAGATTTCACATGTTGTCTCTCTCGCCCACGCATCCAGGAGTGAGAGAGATTCCTCCCACACGTTGGAGTGTGTGAGTGTGTGTGTGAGTGTGTGTGTGTGTGTGAGTGTGTGTGTGACCGCGTGCATCTTCCTGTGCTCCACCCTGTGTGCTAGAGTGAGAGAAAGAGAGCTTCCCCTGCTGGTCTGGCAAGTCTAACACGAACCACCGGACATCTGGTCAGTCTGCCTAGCTGCCCCCTGACAAGCTGCAACTACACGACTCTGGCATTTCTGCTTCTCTGTGCCACAACACACACGCATATACACACTAGCCACAGAGATGCACACCCCAGACACACCCTTACACACACAAGCCAGCAAACACACCCACTTACATTGTGTGTGTGTGTGTGTGTGTGTTAGAGAGAGTGTGTGTGTGTGTGTGTGGCACTAGGCATCTAGTCTCCAAACAGGACAGGACATGCTGGGTGGCCTGGAAACAATTTCTGGCCCAACTCCCATCTCATCTCTCGCCTATTCACCATAACTACTCTCCCCCCTCTCTCTCCCTCTACTCTCCCTCTCCCTCTCTCTCCTCTACTCTCCTCTCTCCCTCTACTCTCTCTCTCTCCCCCTCTACTCTCCCCCTCTCTCTCCCTCTACTCTCCCTCTACTCTCCCTCTCTCTCCCTCTGCTCTCTCTCTCTTCCTACCTACCTACCTCCCTCTCTCTCTCTCTCCTGGTCTGTTTCTCTCCCTCTGTAGTCTCTCGTTCCCTC